>NC_143060.1:35227500-35312500 GCF_052426305.1 Pelodiscus sinensis | reverse complement strand
CGCGCAGAGCCGGCCGCTGGCGGAAGTGCCAGAGCTGCAGCACCGGGTGGATTCATCCCTTCACCCCCTCCGCTCCCGCAAACCTGGATTGCGCGGCTCTTGCGGCAGGCGGGTTCACCGCGGCAAGGGGCAAAGGCGGGGCTCCTCCCTCCCTCCCCCAACAGGCACGTTCAAACACTGGGGCCGGGTCTACACTGGCCATCCTCATGCAAAAACTCTTCCAGAAGAGAGTGTTTACACTGGCATGTGCTTTTGTGCAAGAGCATCCATGCCAGTGTAGACGCTCTCTTGCGCAAGAAAGCTCCGATGGCCATTTTAACCATCTGGGGTTTCTTGTGCAAGAAATTCATGTTGTCTGTCTACACTGGCCTCTTGCGCAAGAACAGTTGCGCAAAAGGGCTTATTCCTGAGCGGGAGTTTCAGAGTTGTGGCAAGAAGCCCTGATTTCATACATTAGAATGTCAGTTTACTTGCAGAAGAACAGCGGCCAGTGTAGACAGGCAGCAAGTTTTTGCGCAAGAGCAGCTGCTTTTGCCAGGGCTATGTCTACACCTGTGGCTTCTTGCGCAAGTATGGTTGTTCTTGTGCAAGATTCCGCAGAGCATCCACACTGCCCACCCACTCTTGCACAAGGAAATTTACAGTATGGCATGGTAAGAAAGGGCTTCTTGCACAAGAGCTATGCTCTTTTTTAACAGGTGTAAGCCCTCTTATACAGGAGCTCTTGCGCAAGAGTGCAGTGTGGACACTGGGCAGGGATTTCTTGCACAAGAAAGCTCTATGGCTAAAATGGCCATTAGAGCTTTCTTGTGCAAGAGAGCGTCCACACTGCCATGGGTGCACTTGCGCAAAAGCACATCTCACACATGGCAGTATGGGCATGTTCTTGCACAAGACTTCTTGCACAAGAACCCTTGCGCAAGATGTTCTTGTGCAAGAAATTGCCAGTGTAGACATAGCCCAGGGCTACGTCTACACTGTCGGCTTCTTGCGCAAGATCTCTTTTGCGGAAGAGTTCGTGTTCAAAAAATCTTCCACACTGCCATGTGCTTTTACGCAAGAGCATCCATGGCAGTGTGGATGCTCTCTTGCACAAGAAAGTTCTGATGGCCATGTTAACCATGGGGGCTTCTTGCACAAGAAATTCATGTTGCCTGTCTATACTGCCCCCTTGTGGAAGAGCTCTTACGCAAGAGAGCTTATTCCTCGTGGGGAGAGGAATAACTCTTCCAGAAGAAGCCTTGTTTTACAACGCTATACTGTAAATTTACTTGCGCAAGAACACTCATGGGCTACGTCTACACTGGCATGATTTTCCGGAAATGCTTTTAACGGAAAAGTTTTCTGTTAAAAGCATTTTTGGAAAAGTGCATCTAGATTGGCAGGACACTTTTCCGCAAAAGCACTTTTTGCGGAAAAGCATCCGTGGCCAATCTAGATGCGCTTTTCCGCAAAAAAGCCCCGATCGCCATTTTCACGATCGGGGCTTTTTTGCGGAAAACAAATCTCTGCTGTCTACACTGGCCCTTTTGTGCAAAGTTTTTCGGAAAAAGACTTTTGCCTGAACGGGAGCAGCATAGTATTTCCGCAAAAGCACTGACAATTTTACATGAGATCGTCAGTGCTTTTGCGGAAATTCAAGATGCCAGTGTAGACAGCTGGCAAGCTTTTCTGCAAAAGCAGATGATTTTGCGGAAAAACTTGCCAGTCTAGACACAGCCATGCAGTGTAGTCAACAGGCAAGAAGCTGCCAGTGTAGACATAGCCCAGCAGAAAAACCTGGGAACTGCTTTCCAATCCAGAGTGGCACAAAGCTGTTTCCCTGTTGGTGGTAGGGTCACCCCCTGCTTGGAAAATACCCTGGGGCAGGCAGCGGGCAAGCACTGGGGAGCTCTGGCTTATCCCTGTCAGGGCTACAGTGGCCCTACCCTTGCTAGCGTCTGTCCCAGAGCAGTTGTGTGGCAGAGAAGAGGCAGATACCTGATCTTGTGTGTCCATCTGCCCATGTCCCTCTATGGTGTGATTTGCATGTGGTGTGTGTATAGATAGGCGCGCGCGTGCGCGCACACACACACACACACGCACACACACACACACTCTTATTTAAAATGTTCTGGCTAATACTGGCCCCATGATGTTTGTAAAATCCTCCTCCCCGTCCCACTCTGAGGTACTGGTGCCTGTAGGGGCCAGCTGTGCACCTCTAACATCATTACTGACTTCCCAAGTGGGTACCTTCCACCGCACTGTGGGCCATGGGGCTCAGAGTAGTTGCACTTCTGCCGGGGAGACAGCCAGAGCCAGCCCTTCAGAGGTGTCCCTGCCAGGCACAAGGAGGCAGGGAGAGCCTGGGTCTGCTCATCTAACAGCCTGGCCACAGCCCATGGCTGTGGTGGAGGGAGCAAGGGAAGAGTAGCAAAGCTCCACCCTTTTCTCCACACTACCTAGCAGGGAAGCAGGCCTCAGGAATCAATGGAAAGGACACAGACCTGGGAGGGAGTTAAATTTGCATCACCCCGGGCATGTCAGGGGCTCTGTGCCTCTAATTTCCCATCTGTAAAATGGGTCTATTGAAACTTGTCTGCCTTTGTAAAGCATTTGAAATCAATGGCTACTACATCCATGCAAAGTGGCAGCATTTATTATGGGATCTGTTCCTGACTGGCCATACTGTTGTCCTCCAAAGACTGTGCATCATAGATACATGGTGGAGCTGGTTTTTCTCCCTGTTCCAACACATGGTTTGTACTAATCAGGTTCTTATACTTTCCCATCCAAGGAGAAGCTGGGTAGCCTCTCATGGTGACTTATGCAGTATGAGTAACAGCTGTGGCATGTGGGTGGCATGTTCTCCCTTTCCGACCCCCAGTAGAGAGTTGTGAGAGAGGTATTGGTTTGTAATCTCTTTGGGGGTTTATTGCAGGCAAGGTGAGCTTTGCACTTGGAATGGAAAATGGTGCCAGGAGAGGTGAAATGCATTTCCCAGGTGTGGGCCGATTTTTGAGAACACGCTGACTCCTGCACAGATGGGCTTCACTGTTGGGCTCTGTTATGTCTCTGGAGCAGCATTGTCCACCATAGTGTTCACTCCTGGACCTCAGGTGAGCTTTGTTTTTGTGGCCTGGGTCTGGATCACTGTCTGCCTTGGAGCTAAAGGCAATGCTCTTGACTTTGATGGGTTCAATGGGAAGCTAGAGCAGAGGGCAGGTCTGATAGGCTCACTTCAGTCTGGTAAGGGAGTGACAAGCCAGCAAATTTGCATACATATGAGGCTTGGCTTCATAAATATATAACAATCTCACAAAAGTTCATGCTTTTCCTGAGTGTAGTCTGGGGTGAGTGATGACCTGGGGCAGCTGCTTATCACACATTTTATGGTGCTCGGTACCTCAAAGTACTAATTTTCAGAGTAGTCCAATTCATGTCAAAGGACTGTATGTGAGTAAAGGCTGCATGGTTATGTTTGATATAGCATGTGCACATCTACTGTGTGGAGATATATAAACCATACATTACCCAATTTATCCACCCTTTATTTCTGGTTTTGAGATTATGGTTTATAATCTTTGCAATACACACATGAAAAGTTTTGTGTTCATGCTTTAAAGGAGGAATATTAAATATTAATCATTATTACTCAAATTAGTCTTCATATCCTATATGGTAACAGTTACCCATTATCTTTGTCCTGTTTTAAATTCTGTAGTAAGCAAACAGCAATTTTTTACATCTAATTGTAGAAAATGTTTATTTATTTATAAAAAAAAAAAAGCTCCAGAGAAAACAGTTTTAGAGACTAATTTATTATCATTTTGCTTATAGAGTAGTTAAGGGAATTATTGGTCTATCAAGAAATGAGCATTTTGCTTGGTGCTTGGATTGTGGCCAGATTCAGTCTTGGCTATTACTATATGGTAGAAGGTGGTTCTAAAAGATGAGGCGATTTGAGTAATTCAAGGTTAGGCCTTCTAACCCTTATATAGTGCTTTAAGATGGGGAAAACTGTTCTAAAGGTCAGCATTTTACTTTCTGAGACAGGCATCAATACTTCTTGTATGTGCTAAACCACCACCACCACCAGGGAATAATCCCCCAACGTGAAAATTTCCAATAGAATTTCATAATGTGCACATAGGAATTGCATAGGAAGATGCTATTTTTGGCACAAAATATTTTGGTTTGTTTTTTGATCTTACGAAGTGCATTTATTTATATAAAGAGATGGCCTAAATTGTTTGGATCACAGAAAATATTCCATAGCGACAGTTACTTGAATTGGTTATTTTGCTGGAGGTCAGCAGAAAGACTTTTATTTCCACCAATGTAAAAGCTTTGTTTTAAAGAGTGAAGATTGGTAGCTGGAGAACACACTCTGCATTCCTCTCATATTGCAGCTGGACTGCTGGTAGCCGAGGTTTATTTATTTATTTATTTATTTTCTGCACAGAGGGGAGGAAAATATATCAGTCCATGAATCAATCTAGATAATGGGGAAGGCTGAATGTAATAAATAATACAGTAACAACCCTAAACTAATGAGCTGTTGCTAAGGTACATTTCACAGGCTCATCCTCTATATAAAAAGTCACTAATAATCCCTTGGTGTAATCAGATGATAAAGCTTTGCCATAAGGCAACACCTGTGCAATTAAAGCTGCAGATTCTTTTGCACGTTTCATTAATTTCAGGATTTTGTAAAGGCACAATGACTACACTAATAATCTAGTCTACTTGACTCCATGTCTACTGGAAACAGGGTGTCTAATTAGGTAAAGGTAATTAATTAGAGATAAATGGAGCTAATCAGACTCAGTTAACACTAATTCGCTGAATTAAGACATTTTGGGACACCTACTATTCCATTGGCTTTGGTATTTCCCAACAAACAATGAATTGGAGGGTAGTCAGAAAACACTACAATTATTCTGTTGCTTCCCAATCCTGCAAACATTTACTGTCATGAATAACCCCACTGAGGTCAGTGGGCCTCTTCTGCCCCAAGTAGTCCTAATTCCCATGAACTGGTGTGCAGGACCAAGCCCTTTTTTTGATTTGGGAGTGTTAGGGCTTGATCTTGTTGGAAAAAATGGAGTCTTGATTTCAGTTGGTATTCTTCTGGTGGGCTGTTTCCACAAAAGCCCATGATACCATCTACATGTTTTGTTAGTCTGAACAGGGTAAATTTAAAAAACAACAAATAGTCTGGTAGCACTTTAAAGACTAACTTGGATGCCCCCTGAAACTTTTGGGTCCTTTCAGTTTGCCTAAAAAGTCCTGTTTGGGCAAAGTGATTTTTGATGGTGGAAGATTTTCTTCAAATTATATTTCATGTGATGCCTTTATTTTAGGGGTGCTTGAGCCTGTGCTGGTGTTTCACAGAGCTGTAACATCATTTATTGCCAATTTTGCTTTGAGACAAACCTAGAGAAGTGAGGAAATTCACAAGTAACTATTAAGGCCAGTATTTTCAAACCTGGGCCCCTATAGTTGATGATCTATGTAAAAGTGACCTGAGTTTCAGAGGCACTGTGCACTTGCAGCTCCCAATGAATTCTGTGGATTTACTTTAATATTACAGGTCATATCCTGCTTGACTTACTTGTATAAATAGCCCCATTAAATGCAGTGGCCTGCTCCCTTTATCCTCCAGGAGACTACTCACATGCGTGAGGGAAAGCGGAAATGGCCTGAAGGGGGCCTAAATGTTGGAGGCTGCCTTCCCTATGAGAGCCCTTCAGCTTGCAGTCTTTGTCTCACAATATTTATGGACATTTTTGTGCAAACGTTTCTGTATTACATATGCTTTTGGACTATTATTACACAGTGATATATAATAATATATAATTCCTTTGGCTAAGTACCAGGAATGCCATGATTAGACTATGCAATGTAATGAAACCACAACAACCTAGATTAGTATTTGTGGCTGGAATTGCACTGAAGTGTGAAGCTCCTGATTTTTAGAACATGATACCTTTGCCCCTTTTTCCCTCCAAGCTAGCAAAGGGGATTTCTGCTGGCAGTCTGCAAAATTGGATTTCAAAACATGGAACTGTTCATGTGCTAGCTGAACCACAATGTAGTGATGGAAGCTCCATTCCTTCCCACTTCCCAGAAAGTTTTACATCTTCCAAGTCCCCCTCAGAGATTTGTAAATAAATAACTTCTGGGAGGAGCCCTCATATGTGATTTTTTTTCAGCCTGGAGCAAGTTTCTAGCAGCTGAGTTTCACTCGCCTAAGAAAGGGGTGGGAAGGTAATTAAAATTGAACACTGACTCTGGTAGTACTGTCAGACACTAGTAGGTGTGACTCTTTAAACAGCTATTATATTATATAAATGGCAGGAAATGGGAAAATAATTTTTTAGCCCATTTTAAACAACAACATGGCAATTTTGGGCTTCAGAACCAGGGCCATGGGACTTGCTGAGACTGAAGTCAGAGGGTGTCCATTGACCACAACATGAGTAGGTTGGGGCCCCACATTTTAAATATAGCCATCTCTCCCCTGTTCAAAGATGCTTTAAATAGAAAATTCTGCCTCCTTCTGTGCAGGTGTGATGTGTCCCAGATAGAGCAGAACTGGTGAAACTACTGTGTGCTGGTGATGGAGGGGTTTTTTGCTAGCACAACACTTGTCTCAATTTCAGGGGCCTCCAATTTTTGAGGCCGTTAGCAGATAATGGGAGAAAAAAATCCCATCTAATAGCCTGGGGGGCGGGGGGAAGAGGGAAAGTATCATTCTAAAAATCATGAACTGCACATGCTCGGTGCAACTGATGGCTACCTCCATGTAATTACATCAATTACCTCCACTGGCTAGTACCACCATGGAGTCAGAGCCATACTCCCACAGAGGGGATCATGTGTATGAGAGAGCCGCAGAACTCTACTTAGCTAACTTGCGAGGGAATGGAGATTTTCCCCTTCATGGTTTCATCCCTCTTCTTGTGCACTTAATGGTGCTAGCAAATGCAGCCTTAGCATTCTGAATTGTTTGTACAAGTTATAAAAAATTAAAAAGATCCACATACTTTATATCACCTTTATTTCTGTACATAATTTTTCAAAGCTAATTTCTAATTTTGCCATTGGTGGTTATCTTGCTAAAGATCTGTCCCTTTGACTACACCCATAAATGTTTAAGGCTTGGTATGCTTCAATGGCTCTCTTACAACACAGAGTTCAGACGATTCAGGTGCTCTCCAATGGGTATAATTCAACCCATGATGCTTGTTTGCACTGATAATTGTCAAAGTGATATTTAATGTTTAACAATGTAGCCCATCAGCAGAATCTCTGCAGAGCACAGAAGCACTGCGTGTAACTGAGTAAACAGTAATTGCCAAGAGTAATAGCTCAGGCACTGCCAATGAGATCAGACACCAAGTGAAGTTCTGAAATAATGGCTAAGAGAGTGCCACTTACTTGCTTATGTTCTCCAAGAATCCCATGACAGCCCTCCCCTGAAAGGGCTAAAAAGTATGTTTCTGCCTTCTTTGTAGGTCATCCCCTTTCAGCAGCCAAATACCAGTAGGTGAGGCTCTGAAGTCCTTGTCATGCAGTCTGGAGGACACTGCGGCAGGCCAAAATATGGCTGGCAGTCCTGATTCAAGTTACTACACCAGAGTGTCACTTTATCACATGCGGAAAGAGTTGTCACGTCTGTTGAACCAACTCTCATGGGCCCTGGATATGATTATTTATATAGTACCATGCATGTGCCTGGCATTGAACAGAGAAGGAGAAAGATGAGGTCTGCACACTGGAGGCCAGATAGTGAGATCAGATGGATAACATCCAGAGCAATAACAACAGAAGAGGGGGGGAAAGGAGGATACAGGAAGTAAGAGGGAAGATGAGCTACTTTTGGAGCTTAGAATATTTAATTTTTCTGCTTCATATTTGTCTTGCTTTGTTCTAGATATGTTTGCATTTTACATATGTGAATTCATGGGAGCAGGAGCTTGGGGTACATGAGCTAGGGTCAGTGATCTGGAGCTGCTGGAAAGGAGTGAGTTTTGAGGATAGATTTGAGGGAGTTGAAGGTTCCTTGGTTGTTAGTAATTTTTGTTACTTAATAAATAGGTGAGTTGGCTTCTCAGGGATAGCTCAGTGGTTTGAGCATTGGCCTGCTAAACCCCAGGGTTGTGAGTTCAATCCTTGAGGGGACCATTTAGGGATCTGGGGCAAGTCTGTCAGGAATGGTACTTGGTCCTGCCCTGAGGGCGGAGGACTGGACTCAATGACCTCTCAAGGTCCCTTCCAGTTCTATGAGATAGATATAATATATGGAGATATACCTCTGTGGCACCAACTGTGTTTGCCCTTTAAAGAGCTTCCAGCCCTGGGATAGTTAGTTGCTCCCTTCGGTCCTTCCCTTGCCTTCTCATCTGCTGTCACCTGGCCACAAGTCACAGTGCCATGAACCTAAGCTGAGCAACAATAAAACTACTGGCTTTGATTCACAGTGGTATCAGGAATCAATGGAGATCAGCACTAGGCCTGCTGCATGAGCTGAAAGCAAGATCAATCAGGTCAGTTGCCACAGGGAGGGAGGGGACTGAGCAGGCAGTAGGTTAGTCCAGGATGGATAGGATAGGACTCAGGGCAGTGGAATGTACTCCTCTCTCACCGATCAGGAAGAAAAGGTTATAAAGCAAAGGACATTATAGTCAGGTGCCCCTCTTACAAGGGGGCACAAGGAATTCCCAGGAACTCTCCTGCTGTGGACTAGAGGGTTTCTATGATTCCAGAAATGACCCTGTGCAGATGGCCTTAGTTTCCTGAAAAACAACTGGGCTTGAAGGGGGGGCAGAGGCAATCCCCTTTCCTCAGCATGTTGTACCCTGGGGCCATGTCTACACTAAGAGGCTGTGTCTAGACTGCATCCCTTTTTCGTAAAAGGGATGCAAATTAGACATATCGCAATTGCAAATGAAGCGGGGATTTAAATCTCCCATGCTTCATTAGCATAAAAATGGCTGCCACTTTTTTCCAGCTCGGAGCTTTGCCGGAAAAAAGCGCCAGTCTAGACGCGGATCTTTGAAATACTTTCTGGCTTAAGAGGGATAAGGGATCTTTCGGAAAAGGCTTTATTTTCCGAAAGATCCGCGTCTAGACTGGTGCTTTTTTCCGGCAAAGCTCCGAGCTGGAAAAAAGTGGCAGCCATTTTTATGCTAATGAAGTGGGGGAGATTTAAATCCCCGCTTCATTTGCAATTGCGATATGTCTAATTTGCATCCCTTTTACGAAAAAGGGATGCAGTCTTGACACAACCAGAAAGTATTTCAAAATTACTAAATTTCACTTAAGTCCCAATTTAACAAATTTGACCTAGCGTGTCCACACTTCAGGGAAGCCTCGAAATTAGTCTGAGGCAGGCTTTGTTAATGTGGACACACTATCTCATACTTAGAGCCCCCGAAAGTACCAGGGAGTAATTAATTTGAATTACTCTGGGGAGTAATTATTTTGAAATAGCAGCACTGGAGCATCCACAATACCATTTTTTCAAAATAGATATTTTGGAATTAGTGTTACTCCTGATGAAAAGCAGGGGTACACATTTATAATTCTGTGGTCCATTATTTTGAAATAACAGGCCTGGTAGTATGGATGCTCTGCTTATAAGTTCAACTTGTGTGTGGAAGGGTTATTTTGAAACAAAGTCCTAGTGTAGACCAGGGCTGGGAGGGGATGGTGTGGACCTTAGCTATTATTAGGCTACGTCTACACTGGCATGATTTTCCGAAAATGCTTTTAATGGAAAAGTTTTCCGTTAAAAGCATTTTCGGAAAAGCACGTCTAGATTGGCAGGATGCTTTTCCGCAAAAGCACTTTTTGCGGAAAAGCATCCGCGGCCAATCTAGACGTGCTTTTCCGCAAAAAAGCCCCGATCGCCATTTTCACGATCGGGGCTTTTTTGCGGAAAACACTACTGTGCTGTTTACACTGGCCCTTTTGTGCAAAAGTCTTTCGGAAAAAGACTTTTGCCCAAACGGGAGCAGCATAGTATTTCCGGGAAAGCACTGACGATCTTACATGAGATCGTCAGTGCTTTTGCGGAAATTCAAGCGGCCATTGTAGACAGCTGGCAAGTTTTTCTGCAAAATCAGGTGATTTTGCGGAAAAACTTGCCAGTCTAGACACAGCCTTAGTGTTTAATGGAAATATAACAGTGTGGTATTGTGGATTAAGAAGCTTTTTATAATGTTCTTTTATTCAAATTAAATGACCTTTACATTTGAAACTTTGAACAAATATTTAAAATAGCTGAGTGAAAAGGGCAGAACATTCCTCTGTAATAACCTTTATTCACTTCTTGTCTCCATTTTTATGCTGTTCTTTGGCCTTTGCTGTTTACAAGAATGATATCAAAGCAAATGTCCCAACAGCTTTGGGCTTCAGTGGGCCCATAATCTAGCATTTTTTTCAGCCCCTGGAGTTTTGACTTCAGTGTTTGTACCAAGTACTGAAGAGCAGTAGGTTCCCTGGCCTCTCTTGTGTTATGGGGGTGCCCGTAAGCCACCTTCACATCCCAATTTCTGTTTAGGTAAGCACACCGCAGCAAAGACAGCTGCTTTGCAGAGCTGTGACCCCACTGTTGTATTTCCTGTTTGTGAATGAACACGAGTTAATTTTAATTTAAAAATTAGACATAAATGTGTAGCTAAGTCAATGAAAGATACCTATTCTTAGTCTGATTTGAAATAAGTACTGGCATTAAAATACAGTCCACATGTGATTTATATGGACTATCTTATTTCATGGCAATGCTTGGCTGGTATCTCACTATAAAGTGATTGAGTCCATTGCTCAGCATGCCATTTTACTACATCACAGTTGCCAAATGCTTAATACTTTAAAGAGGAAGTTCTAAAATTTAATAGTTTATTTTATTATTACTCTTTTGGATATAATTAACTGGGAATGCACTTTAAATTGCTTTTTTTTCCTTGCTATTGAAATGGTTTTACACTGGGGGAAAAAAGTCTGTCAGACCATGGGTCTCTCCCTTGATGCACATTATTAGAGTCTTTTTAGAGACAAGCAAGCAATTTTGCTGTCATTGGTCTTGTTCAAACAGAGTGTGTTTGTCTATGCAATACACTTGGGGAAGGGTGTCAAAAAAAAGATCACCAGCTAACAGCTGACATTGCTTCTGCATGCTCATCTAAAATCTCCTCAAACAGAGCACTTACAACACACATTTTTAAAATATTGCTGAAAAAAGCCATATAATTAAGCTAAGATAAAACATTTGGGGCCCGATTCTTATTTTCTCTGAGGCTGTGTCTAGACTGCAGATTTTAAAAAAAGTAGCCTTTTTTTGAAAATACTTCACCTGCATCTAGACTACAGCCACGTTCTTTCGAAATTAAATCGAAAGAACGCGGCTTTTCTTTCGAAGGTGGTACTCCTCATTTCATGAGGAATAACGCCTTTTTTCGAAAGTGCTCTTTTGAAAAAAGGCGCTATGTAATGCAAACTGTGCTTTTTCAAAAGAGAACATCTAGACTGCCTGGGTGCTCTCTTTCGAAAAAGCGGCTTGCTTTTTCGAAAGTTCTGGTTGTAGTCTAGACGCTCTTTTTCGAAAGAGGCTTGCAGTCTAGACGTAGCCTGAGACTACTTTATACTGCTTTGGCACCCTCAAGTGAGTCTTAAAGTAAGAGTGAATGATGGTTACACTGCAGTAGAGGGATGTAAAGTGGCCTTAGTGTAAATGAGAATCAGATCCTTTATTTCATCAAGGTTTAGTTTAAAAGTAAGTCACACTTTTGATATAAATTGGAGCCTTTTATTCAAGTAGTGCACTTTGTTCTGATGTAAATTTAGAAGCCCTATGCAGGTACATGTTTCTTTAATGAAATGGCGGTGCTTATTAATTGTATTATTATTTAATATTTATGTTGTAAGCTTGCACAATGCTTTACAAAAATAAAAACATGGCACCTGTCCCAACGAGCCTACAGTTTCATACCTGGATTCTACAAAAACCATGAGTAACTTTAAAACCTAAGTAGTTTTGTTGAGTTCACTGGGAATACTTGGGTGCTTTGCTGCAGCACTGGAGCCTAAAGGGACCTAGGAAAAGACAGGCTCTAGGCTTTAGCATGTTAGAATCAATTTAAATTTGAATTGCATTCAAATTAACAGTGAAGTTTGGAAGGCCCCCTTTGGTTTAGAAACCAGGCCTAGTAAGGCTACTAGGTGATGAGCACACTAAGCTTCCACCCAACATCAGCTATAACCAGCTTGCACTCTAGTTTTCATGACCCTTTGTAGACATAGACCATGAGCAGTTCTGACTCAAGGGTTTGAGGGGAGCAGCACCATGGCTCCTGATTAGCTCATTGCCCTTTATAAACCCCAGGTAAAGTTCAGGAAGTGTCCTGGTAACAGTATCAGGGTTTTCTACAGCTGTAAGAATGCTCTTATGTCCTTGATTTGATCTGGCCTTTGCTTCCTTGACTCAAATCCTGAGACCAGATTTGGACTCTGGTATGAACTGGTCTGGATCTGGCAATGAAATATGCTGCTACTCCTATACTTGGGTTTCCTCTGACCATTGGCCCTGTCTGCCTTTGTTGGGTTTCTGATAGATGCTATTGGATTTACCACTTGCTACCTGTCTAGTAGGTTGTTTTGTGTTTGCATCTGTATGTATAGTAACTCTTACACACTCCCTGTTTATGAAACACTTCTTTTGTGCATTACAGACCAGATCTGCCTCCTACTGAAGTCACTGGCAAAACTCTCTTGGCTGTGTCTAGACTGCATCCCTTTTCCGTAAAAGGGATGCAAATTAGACACATCGCAATCGCAAATGAAATGGGGATTTAAATCCCCCCCCCCGCTTCATTTGCATAAACATGGCTGCCACTTTTTTCTGGCTTGGAGCTTTGCTGGAAAAAAGCGCCAGTCAAGACGCGGATCTTTCGGAAAATAAAGCCTTTTTCGAAAGATCCCTTATTCCTCTTAAAATACAGAATAAGGGATCTTTCACTCAAATATTTCACTCAGATATTCCACTAACACATTTTGTAAATAAATTGGGAAGCTTCTTGTTTTGAAGACTTATTTTGAGTAGGGATGTAATAGTATAGTCAATTAGCCTAGCCAATAAGCAAATGCTTATAGGTTAATTCTATAGACTACTCGCATTTCCCTTCCCCTCCCCTTGCCAATAAATTTTTTAGCAGGCTGGCCAGAAGCCTGATTCAGTCCTGGCTCAGAGACCTATCCCCAGGGCCGACTTATCCATTAGGCACAGTAGCCACAGTGCCTAGGGCACATGATACTTTTAGGGGCCCACGAAAATGTTTTAATTTCTTAAAAAAAAAAAGAACTTTTAGGGTCGAAGAAAATGTTTTAATTTTTTTCTCACATCAGAAAAAAATGAAGCTTTTAGGGCCCACAAAAATCTATTAAATTTTGCCTAAAACAAAAAAAATGTTGAAGTATTTAAAGTTATATCAAAAATAATTTTTAATATTGATATTATTATGGTGGGAGGGGCCCACGAAGGCAAAAGTGCCTAGGGCCCACGAAAGTCATAATGCGGCCAAGACTGTCCCCACTGTGGTTCTGCATTTAAAGTGTATTAAGAGCCAGGAGTGCAGGCAGCCTGACTCAGTTCCAGCTTGTGCCAGGTCCAGGAGCCCTTCCCCGGACAGGGACTGCTGCTACTGCAACTGATATTTAACATCCCTAATTTAGAGTCCTGGCTACTAACCTGAGAAGGCCTTACAATATGGGTTTTTCAGAACTCTAGTCAGAATTAAACTGGTACCCAAAAGCGCTGAGACAGGGTATATCATGAAAGCCTAGAATGTTCCTTGGGTTGGTGTAATCTAGGCCTTGATACTGTGAACACCTACTCACATGAGTAACTTTACACACTCATTCTCCTAATACTTGAGTTGAGGTTGCAGGGTGTTACTGAGTTGTAAGTTCTTTGGGGGCAGGGATTGTTTGTTGGGCTGTGTCTGTACAGCATCTGGTGCAATGGGCTCTGGCTCATGAGTGGCACTTCTAGGTGGAAATGTGTGAATAACAGATATTTTTTCAGCTGACTAGCAATTCCAAAAAGTAACAAGAAAAGCTTTGGTATAAAATGAAACAGTCTTTCAAACTATGGTGAATTGAAGTAATCAATTATTATTAGGCTGACTAAAACATTTTCACTTAGGCATTTTCAAATGTCATTTCAAGTTAACTATTTTAAATGTGTTAGTTTTCTAAATAAAATTTTGAAGTGAGAAGCCTCCGGGATGGAACGTGGTCTCCAGTGCAGCTAATATTGTCCATTTAATGGATACTAACTGTACTGAAGTAAATGGAAAATTTAAAACTGATTCAAATTTCATAATTCCCAGAGTGCCTCTAACTTTTTATAGCCTTGTTGTATGTTTACAATTCTGTTGTAACAAGGAATTGGGGGGCTGGGGGAGGAGAGCATTCTGAAATGTTTAGTAACCTCTTTAGCAGTGTTTCTAAATGATAAGACTTCAATATTTTTTTATCCCCACATCACCAACCAAACTCAGTTCTGTAGAGTTTGCAGTTCTAGGGGCAGTGAAGATGTGGAGGTGTCGGGAGCTTTGTGGGTAGAGTGAAATGACTATAATTCAGTGACTACTTTTATAATAAACTTGTAATGAATTTAGCCACCCTTGCAGAATCTGCAGATTGCAGATTTCCCTTGACTTCTCTGTAGGCTTGATTATGAGCAATTAGTGGTGAATATTTGAAAAGCGAGCTGTGTTGGTGAGTTATGATCATTGAAGTTGTGTGGCCTTGTATCTATTGCCTGATTGGATGGTTGGGAATTCTTATGTTCAGGAGATGGACTGGGTGACATGACATTTTGAGGGAATGGAGCAGGTAAATCAAGCCCTGACCAAAGCATAATTCCTAACAAAGTTGAAAGACTTATTGACTGGGTGAAGAGTTCATTTTTTGAAGTTCCATTCTCACAGCAACTGCATTTTCAACCACTGTAATGGTCAGTTCCTTGTCTCACTCATTTTGAAACTAATGGGTCTCATCTAATCAAAGAAGAGGGTGCTACTCAGCACAAGTATTGACTCACAAAAATTGACTCTTAATTTTATCTGCGGGAGGTATTTAGAATCCTGTTCCCAGTCTGGATCAAACAATGTCCTTTCACACAGAACATTTTCCAAGAATGTTGTGTTAACTGGACTGGTTTTTTTTCATATCAAAACCTCAGTCATAGACAAGTATGTGTACAGTCCTGTTTTTGAATCCTAGAATCACAGAAGTGTAGGACTGGAGGGGACCTCAACAGGCCATCTAATTTAGTCCCCAGCATTCAAGGAAGGATTAAGTAATAACTAGATCATTCCTGAAAGGCGTGTGTCTAACACAGAGGTGGGTAATCAGTGGCCTGAGGGCCAGATGTGGTTCACCGGGGTTAGCCTCTGGTGGGACTGCAGATATGTTATTACCTATGCGTCCACAGGTATGGTCACTTGCAGGTCCTGGGAGCTGCAGAGCACTGTTCTTGTCCACTGGGTGCTGCAGGAAACAGCATGGGCCAAGCTATTGCTTCCCACAGCTCCCATTGGCTGAGAACAGTGAACCACAGCCAATGGGAGCTGTGAGTGGCCATACCTGTAGACACACAGGTAAATAAAGTGTCTGGCGGGCCACTAGGGGCTAATGTTGGCAAACTGTATCCAGCCTGCAGGTGCTTATTGCTCACCCCTGGCCTAACCTGTTCTTAAAAGTCTCCAATGATGGAGATTCGACAATGGTGCAAGCATACCTCCTTGCCTTATTTAGTTGCCTGTCTGGTAGACTTTGAGCAGGTTAGAGATCTCTGTCCTCTAATTATGTCAAATAGTAGTGCATTCTACTTAATGCAGCTTCTGGCATGACTACACAAGTGCAGGCGCTTGGAAGTCACTTTCTGTCTGTATTTTATTGTCACTAGCCGAGCCAAGCCTCACGGCTGCAGTGCAGCAGGCTGAGGAGTGGCAGAGACAGGAGGATGTGGTGGAGAGGTGTGGCGAGTGAGTGGGACGCAAGTGAGGGGGAGGGCGGGTTGCGGGAAGACCCGGGGGGCACTGGCTTGAGGGGCCGAGGGAAGAAAGGAGGGATGGGTGGAGTGTGGTAGGCAGGGACTTACTGCTGGCCACAATACTCACAGCATCTCCCACTTCTCTTTGTCCCTGGGCCCAATGTGCTGCTTGGAGAAGTTATCGTGCTGTGGCAGCAGCTGCTTGATGGACCATGAGGTGCTGCTCCTGCTGCACTCTGCTGCTTCCACCACCTGCACCTGCTGGACAGGCTGCCCTGGGGTGCAGGAGCAGCATGGGGTCCTGGCTCACGAGCCGCCCTCCCCAGCAGGCACAGGTATGCATGGTGCCACCAGCTCCTCGCTGCACTGGCTGGCCACTTGCTGGGGAGGTGCTGAGCCCTGCAACTTGAATGGCAAGTGCTGCTTTTCATGTGTCACATCCCACTTTGGTGCAAGGAGGGGGAGGAGGAAACAGCTGTCCCCAGCCCAGCCCACCCCATCCTACCCTTCCCATGTATTCTTGAATGTCATGGCTCATCCACTAACTCACTGGCAACCACTTGCATTTTTCTCCCATGCACCCCATTGTGCTGCTTTTCAAGTCTCATGTCCCACTTTGGTGCGGGTGGTGGGGGAGGTGTGCCGCTTTTCACCTCCCACTTTGAAGCGTGTGGTGGGAGAGGACGTCTTCCAGTTTATTTCTGTGTATTCTCCAATATTCTCTGTGACAGACGATGTGACGGACACCTCTCCTTTTATAATCGTATAGATCAGTGTTTCCCAAATGGTGTTCTGTGGAAACCTGGGGTTCCGCAAAGTGAAACTAAGGGTTCCGCAAGAAAATTCTACTCCCCCACCCGCTGCAGAGCCCGTAGGCAGCTCTCATTGGAGCTGTGCCTGTGGGGGCGGGCTTCTGGTGGCTCCACCACCCACTGCAATTGCCCCACCACTGCAGCTGCGCGGCCCCCTCCTCACCCGCAGGATGGCCCCTGTCCCACAGGGACTCCAGTGCTGCACAGCCTCCTCCTTCTCGTGTGCAGACGGCGGCTTGTCACAGCAGCTGTTGCTGCTGGGAGGGGGAGGGCTAGCTGGGTCTGAGGTGCTAAGTAGCCGCTCCCAGACCTTGGCATTTTTAAACTGCTGCCTGCGCCCCGGCAGGGGCCATGCGGAGCTCAGCTGGGGCTCTGCCCCCCCACCTTTGGGGTGCGCTCGGGCTCGCTGCCCCCCATGCGCTGCCACTCTCTCTCCCCTGTGACCCTCTCCACCCTGCTGGGGAAGTGGCAGAATCTGGTCTGGCGGGGAAGGTTGGGGTTTCTACTTCACCCCCGTCCCTGCCAGTGGGAAGTCTGACCTGGTGCTGCAGCTGTGCTGGGATCCCCGCTGCAAGGGAGGCGGGGGACTGAGCTCCCTCTCCTGCCCCCTCGCGGGGGGAACAACAGCATGCTGCCTGGAGGTTTTCCCTGCTGCAGCAGAGTGCCAAGCCAGGTAAGTGTCCCCCCTCGTGCCCAGACCCCACACCCAAATCCCCCTCACTCACTCCCCTCCCCCTGCCAAGACCCCTCATTTCCAGCTTGCTCTGACACTCTGCTCCATATACAAGACTGTTATTAGGGGTTCTGTGAAATTCTTTTGAGTTTAAAAGGGTTCCGTGGCCAAATAAAATGGGGAAACACTGGTATAGATGAATTGTCATTGCTTAAATGTTCTTGGCCTGCAAACCCAGAAGGGCAGGAGGCTTGGGGTGTGGGGAGGGAAGAAATCTACCTGCGCTAAATAATTTTTGGAGATGCAATAAGGAAAATACTGACTTAATACATCCATTGTAGAATTTTGTCTAAAACTACAAATGGGGGGAAATCTACAAACTGTTCATTCTATTCCATCAGTTCATTCACTTTCTGTTTTTTTCCTGGTGCATTTTTATGCATCATATGGCAATGTAAATAAGAGAGTCCTAGTGGTACACAAATGGATTACAAACATATCAGTAAGGAGCTAGCTTTATAGTCTGAGAATACATTGTTTCAAATATTTATGAAAATAAACTGGAATTCTTGGGCCTAATCCTGTTATCAGAGCTCTGCAGGTGGACCATTATACACACACACATTGAAGTGAATGGGGATCTTCATGAGCTCATACACTGACTGCATAAGATACATTGCAGACCTGGGTCTTAGGTTTGTAAAATCTGGGTCTCCGAAGCAGCATAGCAGTTAAGCATATGTGTAGTTCCATACCTATTCAGCTAAGCACTTCTTTTCAGTGATTCTTAAGCATGTGCTTAGCTTTAAGCCCATGCTTAACTGTTTTGCTCAATCAATGCCAAAGCCTTCCAAGATGTAACAGGAATCTCTAGGAGATTCACTTTTAATAAAATCTTGTTTAAAAATAAAGTGCTGGTATTAGATGTGTATAGAACCACTGCACTCACTTTAAAATGTAACCAAGTACCGATGGAAAAATATTGATGTATTTTGCACATGACTGAGTTTTCTTAAAATGTAAAACTAAGTCTTGTGGCTTTGCTTCTGAACAGTGTGAAAAAATATTTAGTTAGTGACTGAGTCTAGTTTGGTCCAGTGGATTATTTTAATTTGCTGACTTTCTATCTTGGCAACTCAAAGAAAACCTGCTAGGAACCTGTCGTCTCTAGTGTACATTACTATATACAGCCACAAACTGACATAGTGGAACACTGCTGAGAATAAGAGCAGTTCATCATGCAACATCAGAATACATCATATAGCAAGAGATATTTTGGAAAAGAATGGCACAGCTGTTACTAGTCAGGATTTGGGTTACTTGGCATGACATGTAACAATACTTCTACAGTGCCTATCTGAGCCATGCTTGCTCTGACCATTGCTGTCAGTTACTTGCTTTCATTTGAACTAATCCCTCAATTCACTGGTGTTCTAAAATATTTAATTGAACTTCTTACATTATATTGGTCCATATCTGAGTTGTGCATGATAGACACTTTTACAAATTTTGTATTCTCAGTGGTTCATAGTGTTATATTTCAGAGGGTTTTTTTTAAATTTGCTGAATACTTTTCAGATAACACACCCACCTGGCCACACAGCTCAGCATAGGTACACTCCCTCCCCCCAAAGAAAGGTCTGAGACTTCAACCTCATGTAGATTTTTAGGCTGCCAGTTTAGCAGGCAATTGAATTTTTCCATCTTTTGAAAACCACAATTAAGTAAACAGAAGTGTGAGAGGCAGTACTTGTCTGCACAGCCTGATTCTGTACTGGATAGAAAAGCACTAGGAGAAGATAGCATGACCTGTCTATCCTTATAGTATGTAAGTTCCAAACACAACAGTTATATGGTATGTCCAGAAGGGAAGCTGGCTCTCGTCCAATCCCTCATTCTAGAATTCCCACTTCATTCTCCTGTATTCTCTTCTGTTCTTCTCTTAGCCCTTGCCATCTCCACTGAATGTGCCCATGAGAGATGCTGTAATGAAAAGGTGAGTCTTGCATTTTTATCTCAGCATGTTCAGATTTCTGTTCATTCTGATGTCTGGTTTTTTTTAAAAAAACAACCACTCAGCAGCAGGGCTCTGGCTATGGAAAAGTCTGACAAACATTAGATCCATACTCTGGACTTCTCATAGAACACTAGAATGGACCTGAAGAGGTCATCCAGTTCAGCCCCCTGCACTGATGGCTGGATCAAGCACCATCTTGATCATCCCTGACAGAAGTTTGTCTAACCTGCTCTTAACTATTTCCAATGATGGAGATTCTACAACCTCTCAAGGTTTCTATAGTATCCCTATGGAATTCATTTGGCTCAGTGGATCTGAGATGGTCTGACTCACAGAAAGTCTTGTGTATTGGGATTTTGCACTGGGTGTGAAAGCAGACAGGGAGCCACCTGTGTGTGCAGGACACCAGTGTGATGTGTTCACCCAACATGTTACGAAAGCCAGGCTTCTGCATGACACATGGGTTGTGCTTTTCAGAAAAGAGTAATATCTGACAATTCCAAATGGCATAACCTAGAGGAGAGGAAAAACGTAAAAAACAATGAATAGTCTAGCAGCACTTTAAAGACTAACAAAACATGTAGATAGTATCATGAGCTTTTATTATTGGGATCTACCAGTAGATCTTGGAGCCTCTAACAGGTGATCCTAACTGGCTTGGCCAGGAAGCTATCAAGTGTTGGTACTTCAGTTGCCCTTCCACCCACTGTCATGCTCCTCCTGCCTTCTGTCTTGGAACTGCCCCCTGTTGGGTGTGGGAGGGAGAAGAGGGGGGTGTGCTGATGTCAGAATTATCCCCTGCCCCCCACTCCTGTACTTTATCTTCACACAGAGAGAAGGGGATGGAGGGAGCTTGGCAATACAAATCTCTGTGACTCTCACACATTGTGTGTGTGTCTGTCATTCTCACAAACACACCCTCTCATTTCCCAACCCAGCACACACGTGGCGGGTTGTTGTTACTTCTTTTATTGCTTGCAAAGTGTGTTACTTTTGGTTTCGACTGGTCTGTGCATTTCATAATTTTCATTTCTCTCATGCTTAAATTTAATTATTTGAGTTGTGAGTTCTAAAATGCCTAACCTGCTGTGGCTGGTGTAATTCTCTTTGAGAGACATCCCTGGGGGTGCTCCACAGTAGCTGTAGGTGCGTCCCAGCATTTCAGAGTGGATTTTTGATAGTAATGCATTAGGGCAGCACTTGTGCAGCGCACGATTTGCTCGGGCCTCTCCGCATCATCGCGCATGTGTGGCCAGGAGTGGCCCTAGACGAGCTGCCGGCAACTGGCACCCTAGGTGAAGGACGTGATTGGCGCCCCCACCTCCAAAGTCCTCAACAGCCATTTATCTTGGCGCCCTAGGTGACCGTCTAGTTCATCTGTATTGACGGGCCACCACTGTGTGTGGCCACCTTCCCTTCAGTTCCTTTATACTGTCCCCAGCTTCAGAGGGACCTCTGCAGTGCTCCTCAATCCTCATTCTTTCTAGAGACCGTTAGATAGATAATTAGTTTATTCCAAGTTTTTTTTTCTCCCTAGTTGTTGTTAGAGAAGAAGAAAAAAGAAAAAACAAACAACCCCCCTCAAAAAACCCGCCATTCGCCTCAACCGGCTCCTCTAGCCGTTCATTAATATCACCGCGAGACGGGCTCACCTGGCTTCAAATGCTGCACAGACTGCAATGATATTATGCTGGCCTCAGATGCCCACGATAAATGTGTTAAGTGCCTTGGGCACTCCCACTCCCAGCGGGACTGTCCACACTGCGGCAAATTAAAAGCACGTACACAGAGAGACAGAGACCTCCGTTTAAAAATGATTCTCACAGACAAGGGCAAACACCCTTCCTCAGACCTGGGCTCCAGGCAGACCACCAAGGACAAAGGGATAAAATGCTTAAATCCCCCAAAGAAACGGGCCACCTCACTTCCACAAAACCCGTGCTCGCTGAAACAGCGCTCAGTTGAGAGGCAGTCGGCTAATCCTGACAAGTCACTCCTCGGTATCTATGATAAACCGGGTACTCCAGATGCAGTCTGAACTCATTATAAAAGCGCCACACAGGGTGTCCAACCAGAGGCTACAGGCCACATCATACCTGCCTCACAAAGCTTTGCACTGAGACCCGGCACCACATGAGCACTTCAGGAGGCGGGAGCAGGAGCAGACTGGGGATAGGGTATCTGGCTAAGAGGGAGGGTGCAAGGAAGGGTAGAATTGCCAGGTGTCCGGTTTTGTACTGGACAGTCTGGTATTTGAAGGTTTTGTCTGGAAAAGAAATTGAGAAATTACCAGGCATATAAAATGCCTGTTATTTTCTAATTAGGTATGTTTTATTATAATTAGGTGTATTCGTCCTTAGCTGCCTGGCTGGTAGATATGCTCACACTGTCTGAGTGTGTCTACCTGCCAGGCAGTTCGCAACTACTCCAGGGAAGGTATGTGGGGGAGGGAGGGGGCAAAATGGAATCCCCGGCCAGACTCACTCATCTGCCAGGGTCTGCAGGGTCTGCCTGTGCTCAGGTCAGTCCTACTCCCCCCTCTTTCTCTTCCCAATCTCCCCAGTCCAGCCCTGCTTCCAGCAGCTGGTTCCCCCCGCCCTCCACCAATCTCCCCCACTCTCCCGATGACCCCCCCCACCAGCCCCTCTGCCCCTGTCCAGCCCTGCTTCCAGCAGCTGATTCTCCCATCCTCCTTCTCCTGATCTCCCCCAGCCAGGTCCCCCTCCCCCAGTGCAGCCCTGGTTCCGCTGCCTGCCCTCTCCGATCTCCGCCGCTGGACAGACCTGCTGCCCCCAACCCTGCTTCCGCCACCTGCCCGCCCACATGCCCGGATCTCCATGGGACAGCCCCACTCCCCCAGACCTGCTTTCACCGCCCGGATCTCCGCAGAACAGCCCCGCTGTCCCCAGCCCTGCTTTCGCCACCCACTCACCCAGATCTCTGTGGGACAGACCCGCCGCTCCCAGCCCTGCTTCCCGGCTCCTCCCAGCCCGCCCCGCTCTGCTCCCCTCCTGGCAGCCATGCTGCGGCCTGGTATTTGTTTTCCCGTGGCCTGGTACCAGGCCACGGCCCATAGTTTGGGAAACGTTGTTTTATAGCAAGGGCACCTTCGGTGCCTCGCACTCCTATTATCAGCTACAGGGAGCAGAGACCTTGTGATCTTTTACCCTTAATTCCCCATTTTTGAGTAATGACAAACCACCTTATTCACCATGATCCAATTACACAGCATCACCTTCCCCTTGCTGGGGATGATGACCTAGGGGTTCTCTCACCACAGCTATCCCCACACACAAAGGCATCAGGGCAGTCGTTTCACTCTGATGAGCCTGACTTCACTAAAGCTGCCATGGCTCCCTGGACACCATATCAATGGATGCCACCACCAACGCCCTACCCCCTGCCCCAATGGCAATTTTGGAACCTATGGCCTCAACAACACAAGAAGAGACCATACAAGATGAAGTACACAGCAAAAGCACTTTGTCCTCTAACCCAATCCCCTCAAAAAGGGAGGAGATGAAATGAAGTTGACGAATATCATTCCCTGAATTCGGGTCCAGAGGCATTACTTGACATGAACTCACCATCTGTGATGGACGAGGCCATCATGACACCATCCTCAGCAACCACCCTGGATTTCTTTTCTTTCCAGGACCTCTTTAAGGGTATGTCTACACTACAGTTGTGTCAGAAAATTGATTGTTTTTCCGACAAAACTTGAGGAACGTCCACACTGCAATTGCGTTCTTCTGCAAGAAAATTGAAAGAACAGAGGGTTTTTTCCAGCACTGGTAATCCTCATTCTATGAGGAAGAAGCTTTTTTCCAAAAGAACTCTTTCACAAAAAGGCGTGTGTGGACTGGGAAAAGGGAGTTCTTTCAGAAGAAGAGGAAAGAGGAAAAAGCATAGGTGCTGTGGTGGCCATTTCATCCATAGCAATCACAGCTTACATGTGAGAGAGTGTCCATTCAGTCTGGATGCTGTCTTTCAAAAAAGCAGATCACTTTTTTGATGCACTTTTACAATGTGGACGCTCTCTTTTGGAAGAAGTTTTTTTGGAAGATCTCTTCTGGAAAAGCTTCTTCCAAAGGAAGCCTGCAGTCAGCCCCAGACACCAAAGTTTTAGGCAAGTCTGTCAGAACAAAGGGGAGATATACAACAGATCAGATGCTATAACAAAAGATACTAACCACAGTCAAGGAACATAGAGCTGAAATCACTGATCCACTACAGACCTTTTACATTAACTCCACCAACACAAAAGAATTCTACTGGCAAAGACAGAGATGGTATAGTCTCTGTGACAGATGATGTGATGGACACCTCTCTTTTTATAATAGTATAGATGAATGGTCAGTTGCTTAAATTTTCTTGGCTTGCAAACCCAGAAGGGTTTTTCAATGCACTTTTATAGTGCAGATGCTCTCTTTCGGAAGTTTTTTTTGAAGATCCCTTCCAAAAAAGTGTCTTCTGGAAGAAGCCTCTAGTCTAGACGTAGCCTAAGAGAGTTGCAACCAATTTGAACATTTCCATGGAGGAAGTACATGACACGCAACATGACTTCACAAATATCCTCCAAGCGATACCTTCTGCAAAAATTGCCTTGCCAATTAACTCGGCCATACTGGAACCTGTCAAAACTCTGTGGCAAACCTCTTCCTCAATTCCACCTACCTGTAAAAAGGCAGATCTCAAGTATTATGTCCCACCTAAGGGTTCAGAATTTTTGTTCACTCACCCACCACTGAACTCACTGGTAGTGGATGCGGCTCAGCAAAGAAATAAGCAACAAAACCGCTCCACACCATCTGACAAGGACAATAAAAGACTTGATTCACTTGGGAAGAAAGTGTACACATCAGCCATGTGTACAAATGAGAGTAGCCAACTCGCTGCACTCAGTAAATACAATTTCAATAATTACGCAAAGTTTAACGCCTTTATTGACGATATACTAAACAATAAGATATAATTCAGAGCAATTGTCTCAGAGGGTCAGGCAATATCATGCACAGCCCTTCAGGCTGCCTTGAATGCAGCTGATATGGCTTAAGAACAATAGCCATGTCAGTTGTCATGCAATGAACCTCATGGTTCAATTCGTCTGCCTTCCCTTGAGAAATCCAACTGTCAATGGAAGACCTGCCATTTGAAGGAGAGAAGCTCTTTTCATCAAAAACCAACAAGGTCCTCCACTCAATGAAAGACTCCAGGGCAACCTTACACTCTCTGGGGATCCAGACACATGTAACAAGGAGAAGGCAATACAGATATCAACTGTACCAGAGGCCAACATGCCCACATATCACTATGAAAAGGCAAGATCACCTGCCATACCAGCAGTGCGGCTGTAATAGACAACAGCATTGACGACCCCAAACTAATATCTCTAACTGCTCACTCCAACCAAATAAGCAAATTTGAGTTGTTCATCGAGAGACTGAAAACCATACTACCTCCTCCAGAGTTCCCAAATACTACCAAACCCTACACTTACAGCCTACTACCATTTCTTGACAAATGGCACACCATCACATCCGACAAGTGGGTGATACAGACAATTTTCTTCTGATACACCACCCCTTCCTCTCTCTTCTGCCGTCCCACCCACCTCCTCTTCAGGGACCCCTCTCACAAGATCATACTTCAACAAGAGGTAGATCACCTACTACAATTAGGAGCCATAGAACCAGTTCCGCCGGAGTTTCAGAGGACTGGCTTCTACTCTCATTACTTCCTCATCCAGAAAAAAACTGGTGGCTGGTGCCCAATTCTTGACTTGAGGGCCCTAAACAAATTCGTCAAAAGACAAAAATTCAAAATGGTCACAGTAGCCACCATTATCCCCGCTCTGGAGCTCGGTGACTGGTTTTCATCTCTCGATGTACAAGACGCATATTTTCATGTGTCCATATGACCTGCTCATAGACATTTTCTTTGTTTTACCCTAGATTCACAACACTACCAATATACAGTCCTACCCTTCGGACTCTCCATGGCACCATGGGTTTTCATGATCACAACCCACCTCAGGAAGTGTGGCATCACCATTTATCTGTACCTTGACAATTGCCTCATCAAAGCAAGAATCAGACACGACTCTTACCACTGTACCTATCTGGTCCAACTCTGTTTCCAATCACTAGGACTTCTGATAAATGAGAGCAAGTCAGTGCTCACACCCATCCAGTCGATTCAATTAATTGGGGCCCATCTTGACTCCACCGCAGCCATGGCCTCCCTACCTCCAAACAGGTTCCTCAGGATCAGCCACCTAGCTCATTCGCTCTGCATAATGCCACTTGTCACAGCCCACAACTGTCTACAACTGCTGGGTCATATGGCATCTTGCAACCTTGTGGTCCCCAACGCACACCTATTCATGAAGTGTATTCAGGGATGGTTCAGACTTGCCTACAAACCCAACATCCACCTGATGACCAAAACGCTGTCAGTTCCAGACGTAGTAAAGAGATCATTACTATGGTGGTCAAAACCGTGCAACCTTTGCAGGGGCATACCTTTTCAAAACCCAGAACCCACAGTGGTTCTAACCACAGACGCCTCTCTCATTGATTGGGGAGTGCACATGAGAGAACTTACAACCCAAAGCCTATGGACTATAACAGAAAGGACACTACACATCAGTCTCCTTGAACTCAGGGCTGCATGGCTGGCATGCCAGCACTTCCTTCTCCACATCACTGGAACCCATGTCAGAATATATATGGACAATACAGCCTGTATGCTTTATATAAACAGGCAGGGAGGGGCAAGATCCCAGGTTCTCAGCAAGGAAGCCATAACACTCTGGAACTGGTGCCTCACCTACAGCATGTCCATCAGTGCCTGCAACCTCCCCTGTGTCCTAAATACAACAGCGGACACCCACAGCAGAACTCTACTCCAAGACCACGAGTGGGAAATCGGCCGTTCAGTCCTGGTGGATATAGTCACATGTTGGGGACAACCCCACATAGATTTATTCACCACCAACACGAACAAGAAATGCCCACTGTACTGCTCCAGGGCTGTCATGGGGAAACACTCTCTCAGAGATGTTCTCATCTTCAAATGGGATGCGCTGTTGCTCTACACATTCCCTTCCCCTTCCTCTCCTCAACAGAGTGCTCATCAAGATACGGAGGGACAAAGTGAGAGTGATCTTAATAGCATCTTGCTAGCCCTGACAACCCTGGTTTCCCCTCCTGAACAGAATGGCCTGATATCGCCCAAATTCCCTTCCACACAGTCCAACCATATTATCCCAAATAGGAAACAATACTCCTCACCCTCAATTTCTTACTTTTTACTTCAAAGCATGGTACCTCAATGGTTCACAGGCATAGAATTCCAATGTTCACAACAGGTGTGAAACATCCTCTTACACAGCAGGGCCCCTACAACTAGAAAGACATATATTAATAAGTGGACTCATTTTGCACATTGGGAAGCCTCCCGCAATGTATCACCACAGTATGCACCTCTTCCTACAATCCTCGATTACCTACTACATCTCAAGCAATCACAACTTTCCCTGAGCTCAGAGTCCATCTTGCAGCAATAACAACCTTTCACATACCAGTTATGACACCACAGTGTTTGCATATCCTATAACTAAGCACTTTCTAAAAGGCCTACAAGCCCCATAACCCAACATTAACACTCCCCTGGAACCATGGGATCTACACTTGATACTGACAACGCTCATGAAACTTCCATTCGAACCCATGGCCACATGCTCTCTACTCCATTTAACTCTAAAAATGGCATTCCTAGTTGCAATAACATCAGCTTGTAGAGTAGGTGATATGGCCACCCTAATGGCGGACTCACTGTTTACCATCTTTTTTAAGGACAAAGTCTCTTTACGACTGTACCCCAAGTTTCTACCAAAGATGTGTTCCCTCTTTCACCTAAACCAAATGATACACTTACCTGTATTCTTCCTAAAGCCTCACGTCAATGCCTTTGCGGCACAGATGCATACTCTCAATGTCCGAAGGGTGCTCTCCTTCTACATCCACAGAAGAAAATCCTTCAGATCATCACGACTCATAGTTTCCATTGCTGAATGCAACAAAGGAAGTCACATATTATCGCATTGGATTCCTGACTTATCTCCTTGTGCTATTTGCTCAGTCATCTATCACCACCTATCTCAATCTGGACACACTCAACTAGAGTGGTTGCCACCTTGGTCGCTTACCTGAGGAAGGTTCCCATAAATGACATATGTGCTGCCACTACATGGGCATCAGAACACACTATTGTGAAGCACTATGCACTTTCCTCCAGGCCTCTCCAGTACACAAGAGAAGCAAAAGCCGTACTGCAAACAGCGTACCTACCTGATCTGAAGTCCCTACCTCCTTAACACAAATTACTCTGCAGTCACCTACTGTGGAGCACTCCCAGGGACGTCTCTTGAAGAAGAAGAGGAGGTTACTCACCTTGCTGTAATTGATGTTCTTCGAGATGAGCGTCCCTGGGGTTGCTCCACTACCCTCCCTTCCACCCCTCTACTTCAAGGGGGGGAAAAGCCTCTCCTACGCAGGGTTCTAGATAGAGAAGGAACTGAAGGGAGAGTGGCTGCACACGTGTGATGATGCGGGGCCCCCCACGTGCACCACACGCTGTGCATGAATGGCCCCAGTGCACTGCTATCAAAAATCCACTCTGAGGCTTTGGGACACACCTACAACTACTGTGGAGCACCCCCAGGGATGCTCATCTTGAAGAAAGTCAGTTACAGCAAGATGAGTAACCTTCTCTTATCCCTGTGGTAATTGCTGCTCCTGGAAGTGACTGGCATGTCCCTGCAGCCCCTGAGAAAGATAGAGTAGGAGGGCTCCACATGCTGTCCTTGCCTGCAGACACTGCACCTGCAGCTCCCATTGATCAATAACAGGGAACCGTGGCCAGTAGAAGCTGTGGGCTCCATGCCTCTAGATGAGGGGCAGCACAGGGTGCCATGGAGCCATTGCTGTACACGCAGCTGCTTTCAGGAGTGGTGCAGGGCCAGCGCAGGAGTAAGTCTGCCTTAACCCCACTGCTCCACCACCCTGAAGCCATCTCAGTTTAACAGTGCCCCATCAAGAGCCTGCTTCCTGAACCCCTGTTCCAGCCCTGAACCTCTTTCTACACCCAACCTCCTGCCCCAGACGTGAGTCCCCCTGCATCTAAACTCCTTCCCAGAGCTTGCACCCTGAACCCCCTCCTGGGCCCCAATTCCCCCACCCTGGGCTAAGTCCAGTGGCCCTTTCACACTCCCAACCCCTTGGGCCAAGACCAGAACCTGAACCCTATTGCATAAAAGCCTCCACCCAAGCTATTACACATGGATTTTCTGGAAATACACTAAACTGTAAGGTCCTGCCAACACACGACTTAGAGACTATCAAAAACCTCCTGCTGACTGCACTGCTGGGGGAGAGGGGAGTTGTTTTCTAAGTCCCCTATTGATTTGTAAATAATTCTTTGAAGCTGTGTAATTGTTTCAACTGCATTGCTTTTTAAACTCTGCAACTCCTTATGATCTTAAACCTTGCAACTCTGTAATCTTTGTAAAAACTTGCAACTTTGTAACTCTCAGCAGCTTTGCTTGTAACTTGCTTAAATTGCATTCTCCCCTGAGGACGGGGGTGTGTGTGTGAGAAGATTTACTGTGATGAGTCATCAGACCATTTAAGGAGACTGCTGCTCTACTGGATCAAGGGAAGTCTGGCATGCTCCTTGGTGACAAGTGTGGATGAGTCACAGGGGTTGCACAAAGGCGATAGAGCCGGTCTCTGAGATGCGAACGGTCAACTTACGACCGTTCACAGTTACAACCAAAGCTGTCGTAAATGGCAGACCCCGAGTTACAAATGCGATCTGCGCTTATGAACAGCGCAGTCGCGTGGAACTCAATGCGGTCCAACTTACGAATGAACCAAGTTACAACCAATTGCTTGGTCCATAACCAGTTTGTAAGTTGGAGAGAGGCTGTAAAAGGAGAGAGCACATGGCAGAAACTCTATTTCTTTCTGAGAAGAAGCAGCCAGTTTCTTTCTTGACCAGCTCCCCAGCCATGATCAGCAGACAGACCCTCCAGAATCTACATGTCTTGGCTCCTTCTGCAACCCATATGCCTATGTAAGTGTGTGAGTGCCTGAGGGTAGGAATGAATGTGAATGAATGAATGAAGATGTGTGTTTGTGTGTGAGAGAGATAGCTGGTCCCGTTTTTAGTTTATGCCTTTAGAGGCAGCTCTGTCTTCTTTAGTTTAACAATAAACCCATGCTAATGTAACCCTGGGTGGTCTCCAGTAACATACCCCAACCCCCTACTCCAGCCTGGTGAAAGTGAGTCAGGATGGGGGAAGAATGAGGACAGAGTGAGTAGGGCCTCAAAGAAGGGGCAAGAAAGAAGTGGGGAGAGGGTACTTGGGTTTGAGGTAGATCATACATTGCACTTATATTGAAAAAGTGATCTTGTGGTTAAAAAGGTTGGAAGCATCTGTGCTAGACTATTCTTTGTTTTTCCAGTTACAGACTAACTTGGCTACCCCTCTGAAGCTCTAGAGGAGAGGAATTCTTTGAGCACTACAAAAGATCCTTATCTGAGAAGAAAAGCCCCACTTCCTGGTAAGAGAGAGAGAAAATAGTGTTTCTTTCCACTGTTCTACTATGTATCTAGGCGCAGTGACAAATCTAGGATACCCTTGAGACAAATGCTTATGTGTACAAGCAGAGAGCCCTTGCTGGTGAGATTACTATGACCACAATCTCTGTGCCCTCACAAAACTCTGTCGAAGTCAATAAGCTCCACACAAGCCAGCTTGGAAAACTGGAGCCTTTATCAATAAGGTCCTTGAAGTTTGTCTTTCTACTACTCTGTTTTGTTTTTTAGTGTCTGAATGTAAGACAGCTACTTTTCATGCATCAAGCTAATTTCTTCCAACCAGTGGCTCTTAGGGATGAAAAAGATCCCTTTTCTTGAGGGGAAAAGTCAGCTGTACATCTTTTTGCATACTGCTAGCAATGGAATCTAACATCTCCTGATGTTTCTAAGTGGCCTCATGTTGTCTGTTGAAGAGAAATGAATCCCAATCCTTGTGGTTTTCTACAAGTGATTGGCCTTGTGAAGGAGCAGTACACTTAATATTTTCTGAGAATTCCCAGAAAGGAATAAGGTTGATCCAGAAAAGTGTTTGTCCTTTATTCTTGCTAAGTCTAGTATGCATCTCCTGGCTCCATAATGGAAACACTATTGATCTAGCAGAAGCACAGAGGATTATCCAAGACTAAGACTAGTAGTACTGTCCCTATGCCATGTCTCAGCCTTGAAGAATCCAGAATAGTAAGAGGACAGATGTTATTAGTCACCATCACTTTCTCTAGAAAAGAGGAAGGGAAAAGGGCAGTAGTTTTCCAGGTCATGTGTGTGCGCTATGGTTTACTATAGAACTATTTAGGAGAGCTGACTGAGTGTCTTCTGCAAAAGACACTTTGATAACTTCAGTCATGGAAGCCGGATGCTTATAAAATCAAGGCAATTGAACCTGGGACCTTAGTGTATGAGCCTCTACTGCATAGGCCACCTGCTCTGAACTAAGGCTGGAATATACTCAATCTCTAGTTCAGTGGTTCTCCACCTATTTTCCATAGGGGCTGCATATGCAGCTCTCTGTTGTGAGCCCACACAACAAATATATATATGCTGCCTGTATGGGCCTGAGGATGTCACATGGCACACATCTGGATGCTGATTGGGTTGCAAGTGGACAGCAGGTTGAGAACCATTGAGCTAGATGGTCTAGCTGCCACTAAAGTGGGACAGAGTGCAACACCAAACAGACATGGGTTACACGTTCACTTACCTTTGCCATCTCTGAAGGAATATGCCTGGCCTTCATGGCCTCCTGCTGCTGTGCTTCATTTCTCCCAGGAAACAGCTTTCTGAGGCCTTGTCTAAACTATGTTGACGCAAGGCAGCTTATGTTGCCCTAATGTGTATGTGCATACACTTAAATTTGCCCCCCACCCATGCAAGTGCTCCCTAACTCTGACGTGGCATAAGCCCTCCCCAAGTGGTGTAGAGCTATGGTTGATGAATTTAGACAGATGCAGTGCCAGTGAAGAAATTTAATTACTTATGTTGACGCTGACTGCGATGGCCTCCACTGTGAATTCCACTGCCCAGGGCTTATGGAGACCTGTGACGGGGGTATCAACCCTGCACTGAAGCTCAGGGAGTTGCCTTGGCCTAGCTGGCTGAGGGAGCCCCGCCTCCACAGCCCTGCTGGGCATGCACCAAGTGGAGGCAGACTGTAAAGGCCCCTGGAGCAGGTCAGTCTGGGCTGGCTGCGGAAGGGGAAGGAAGTTCTGAGATAGCTCTGGATCCAGAGGCGCAGATGCCACCAGACCACACAGCAGCAGCCAAGGAACGGTAGGAAGTAGACCAGGGCGGGGATTTGTTCTCTGTGTGCTCAGCATGTTACAGCAGGATTCCCCACTGAGCGGGAAATAGTCTGTACTGCTGCCAACAGGGCCCTGGGCTGGGACCGGGTGGAGTAGGAGGGCCCAGGCCCTTACCCCCTCAGTAGCTAGCCCATGTGGGTGAAGTTTTCTCTACAGGCCTCTGGACTAGGCCTGTGGGCCATATTGCTCCTATTAGAGGAGATGGGTGTATAGACTCTGACCACTAGTCTGTATTACTCCTATTAGAGGAGACTTGTGAATGGATTCTGGCCACTAGGCCGTACTACCCCTAGCAGAGATGACTTGGGTACAGACTTGAGCCCTTGAACCATTCTACCCTGAGTACGGAGATTAGAGGTACCGACTGAGACCATTGGAGAGTCTTGAAAACGGGCCTATGGAAGGCCAAGTTGCACCATTAAAGGGATTAAACCTGAGAGGCTTCCATGAGTAGGTCGCCCCTCAACAGGACCAAAACCCTCTGTCCCCTTCAAAATCCTGGAAATTTTTGAAACTCCTTTTTCTTGACTGCCCAAGCTGGAGAGCGCTCCTTGTAGTGTTCCACTGAGTGCAGCTGTCCAGCTGACTGTGCTGGCTACTTGCTCCAGATGCTCTCCTGCGTGTAGTTGAGAGATATTGGATCTCCTGGGCCTGTGGAGAAAAGAGGCTGTGAAGGCAGAACTCCAGAGCAATCCTAGAAACATCGACATCTCTGAGCAGATTGCTTGGGGGATGTAGGAAAAGTGGAGGTATATCAGCAGCAGTGCTGCTGGAAAGCCAAGGGGCTGCAGCAAGCATGCCAGGGAGTCCAACAACTGATCTGGTGCTGAGCCACAGGCCTCTACCACTTTTAAAAAGAGCTGCATGCTGTACGCACTGGAGGCTCCTCCCACCCAGCACCACAGATTGCAGGCCCCTGCTGTAAACAGGGAGGAGGTGGATGAGGAGGCAACTTCTGACCAAGGAATGGTAGGAACAGTAGGAAGAGGAGGCAGAGATGTTGGGAAGGGGTTGGAATCCAGCTGCACAACAAATTAGGATTTTTTTATTCCATCACAGTTCAGCCAGTCAAGCATAGGCCAGCCCAGTGCAGAAGATGAAACCTCAGATAAACACATAGATAAGTTTTCAGTCACCCAAAATAGCAGACCACAACTTTGGACTTTTCAGTGTTTCTCGGAGCAAGGAGAGGCAGAGTTGCTGTCTTCTCCCCATTCCCCTCTAGATGGAGGTACTGGAGAGAAGGGCATGTTGTGTAATTTACGTATGTGGGATGTCCCTGGAATCCTCCTGAGAGATCTTAATGAAACTTCCATGGAGGTACTCTGCAGTGCTCTGCCAAAGGTTTGTAGGGAGGGCGACCTTATTTCCTCCTCTTCGGGGCACTTTCCCATTTCCACTTGCCAATAACTTCAGCAGGTCCCACTGCAGTACACAGACTAGCAGCATATGGGCCTAGTGATCCCAGGATGCCAGCAGCAGCTGGGCTTTCTCCAGGGGAGCTGACAACCCCGCAGGCCCCTGATGAAAGTGGAGGGATCCCCAGCTCCATGCTCCCAGAATGGGCGGGACTGGGGCAGCCAGTGCTCCAAGCCACACCCTCCCCCGGCCATCAGAGCCACCTGGAGCACATGGCATGGTGCTTCAGCGACGATTAAAAAAGCCGGGAGCTGTGGCTGCTGCTGTTGCTGCAGAAGCAGCCAGGAACCCATGTCCCTTTGAATCGCCAGGCCCCAGGGCAACTGCCATCCTTTGCCCGTTCCTGCCAGTGAGCCTGGCTTTCTCTACCTTTGTTACTCTCAGGAGCAAGGTCAGCTTTTTAGCTGGTACCACCAGTGCCTGTGGAAAACATATCACCATTGCCCTATGCTACTAGAATCATGCAACTAAGCAATTCCCTCCTCTTTTCTCCAGCCTCCAGGGGGCCATACCTCCATGTCTGCTGCTGCGGCTGGTGCCAGGCACAAGCAATCCCAAGAAGAAGAAAGAAGACAGTGCTTACAACTTTAGGGCAGGGTTTCCCAACCTATGGGTTGCGACCCAAATATGGTTTGCCATTACATTTCAAAAGGGTCACCAAGTGTCTCCCCAGGTGGCTCTGCCCTCTTCACTCCCCCCCATTTTTGAATTGCCTTGGGTCAACAAGTCTTCCTGAATTGTCAGAATGGGTCCCCATCTGGAAAAGGTTGGGAACTGCTGCTTTAGAGGAGCAAGGACATTGAATTCAGCATCTTAAATTTCACTTTCTGTAGCGAATATGCTGACAGTGGTGCCTCTGTCTTTATCTGCAGCTGCTGCCACTATGGCCGTTGGATCTCGCCTTCACACCATCCAGATAAAGAGGAAGAAGAGGACTCCAGATGACCAGTTCAGTGAGATCCTGCAAGCCCATGCTGCATCAGACTGTGAGCACAGGACCTGGAGGATGAACACTGTGAACCCCTTGGGGAAAGAAGAGAGGCCAAGAAGTTCCAGCAGGAGAGGAAGATGCACCAGGACAGAATGGGGCTTCCCAGATAGCAAACAGATGCCACAGACTCTGGTGGACCTGCCGGTGCAAGTGTCTCAGGTGTGCCTCCCTCTACAGCTCATTGAGAACTCACTATGAGGACCTCTCCCTACCCCCTCAGCTGTCCAAATGACACCAGGGGTTGCTGCAGTATCCCCTACGTGTACAGCCTGGGGGACATTAAAGACAATCATAGTTTCTCCTCCACCAACTGTGGCTTTCACAGGTGAATGTGTTTTGAAATTGGAATCATAGAGCTGGAAGAGACGTCAGGAGGTCATCAAGTCCAGCCCCCTGCCCAAGGCAGGACCAATCCCAACATGAATGTTCTTTCCGTTAATGGTTTTAAACTGAGAACAGAACTGTAAGTGAATTAATGTGTTTAAAACTGCATGTTTTTGTACACTTGTTGCAGAATAAAATTCCATTTGAAATACAATTCAGAGTTGTTAGTTCAAAACATACGCTTCTGACTGCTCAGCAGTTCTGAAAGTAACCAGTTACCTGTTACTGCGATGTCCCATCATCTCATAAGATCGCTCCCAAAGAATTAGTAGGTATATGGATAATGTTATTGTGAGACTGAGCCAAGACCTCATGCCAAGGCCAATAGACTGCACTGCGTGCTGACATGCATAGCTGGAAACAAGCCTGGGTCACCTATATTTATTAGATTTGTAAAAACGAGTTCAGTGTTTAGCAGTTATGTAATACTCATGGGCTACGTCTCCATTGGCACCCTTTTCTGGAAATGCTTAAAATGGAACAGTTTTCCGTTATAAGTATTTCCGGAAAAAGCACGTCTACATTGGCAGGATGTTTTTCCGGAAAAGCACTTTTTCCGAAAAAGCGTCTGTGCCAATGTAGATGCGCTTTTCCGCAAAAAAGCCCCGATCGTCATTTTCGCGATTGGGGCTTTTTTGCGGAAAAGACTACTGTGCTGTCTACACTGGCCCTTTTCTGGAACAGTTTTTCCGGAAAAGGACTTTTGCCCGAATGGGAGCAGCATAGTTTTTCTGGAAAAACAATGACGATTTTACATTCGATCATCATTGCTTTTCCGGAAAAGCAAGCGGCCAGTGTAGACAGCTGGCAAGTTATTCCGGAAAAGCAGCTGCTTTTCCGGAATAAGTGGCCAGTGTAGGCACAGCCATGGGGTGCTGTGTGAATTAGTCTTAGCCTGGAACATGGGATGCAGATATTAAAGTAATACTAGTGTTTCCTCTGTAAAGTAGTTGCTCTAAGACTGTAAATCCCGCACACTCAGGCAAGAAGCCTTTACTGACTGAATTTTAGTTTCTCACAAGAGCTACCAACTTCTCTCCAGCAAAAGGTCTATAGATACTAGACAAGCCACTGTGGAGCAGCAGTGCACAAAACACTTTTTGGATTGCTCTCGCCACACTCTCAGATGAGACCTGCACAAACTCTCTCCTCAGCTTGAGCTCTGAGGAAGAAAATAAAAAGCCCTGTCAAGAAGTTATGTCTGTGCTGCTTGGACTTCAGGGAGAGGGCAAGACTTGTGAGCATCAGCAAGGGGTCCTTGGCAGTTTTGCTTGGATTAGCCTTAAAGGACATCTAGACCTTGCATGTCACAGCAGCTTATGTTACAATCCTAGGTTTTAAAACTTCCCTTGTTTACCTGCTTTAACCTTGTAAATAATGTTCAGTTCTTATTTCTAGTTAGTAAATCTTGTGTGTTACAGAATTGCCTACAAGCATTGTCTGAGATGCGAGGTTAAGTGAAACATAAGCAGGGCTCGACAAATAATGCAATCTACTTGCCTGTGGCGAGTAGATTGCAACCTGGAAGAGCAGGGTTCGAGCGATCTGTGCATGCGCAGATCGCCGGACAGCGCAGCTGGTGAGCGTGGCTCACCACGGTTCGGTGAGCCCTGGACATAAGCAACAGGGCACAAGCCCCAAATTTTTTAACAGTTTGCCCTGAGGCTGGCACTCCTGATCTAGATATCTTGAATTATATTCCAATGTGAAGAGCAATAGCATTATAATTCCTCCTGAGGCATGTAAGAGCAGGGCCAGGTAGAGAGCACACTCACCACATAGTACACGGTTTGCTGTTAAAATGATCTTTCATAGTCTTCCTGAGCTATATAACTCTATATGGAATTCTTCTAATAGTCCTTGTATTGAGCCAATCAAATTCAGCAGAGAGCAAATCCACCTCTGCCCTCCACCCTTACCCCGCCTCGCCCCCATTGCTTCATAGGTATGCAGGACTCAGTAGGTATCCATAACAGTTGGGATATTTTTCTCAGAAAGGTTCAGTCTTGTGCCTAAACAAAACCAGAATCCTTTCAAATGACCACAAGCATGTTCAGTTGTCATTCATCGTCTGCCGAGGCGGTAGCTGAATCATTCCTTGATGTTGTAAAAGTGTCCAGTTCTAGGCTTCATGAGCAAGGACTAGGCTGCATTGCCCTGGATCATTTCAAAAATCCCAGTGGTCATGCACCACTCAGGACAGAGTCTCTTCTTACAGCTTTCTGAAAAGTCATGTCCTCTTAAAGCTGCAAGCATCATGCACCTTTCCTGACGAGCCTCCTTTGATGTCTGTGGAGTGTCCCTTGTGATCCATCAATGCTTGACTAATCATAGAAAACTCGCCCTCTCTGGTGATGTACTCAGTGCTAAGGTGGTCAGGCGCCAAAATAGGGAACTGTATGATGTCTGTTGCTGCAATTTTGGAGGTCCACTGCTGCAAATCTATCGGCTGTGTCCTGCACAGCAGAATGTGATTAATGATACTGAACACTTACATCACAATGGCTCCTGTGGTAGATTGCTACCCGTCAGTCCGGAAATCTGGTGTTGCAAGTTTGTAATGTAGACATGGCCTGGGAAGCAAGTATTGGACTTCTGGGCTTGCCTAGAGAAGCATCCTGGGAGCAGCCACTTTGTGGACTCCAGAGAACTAGTTCTCCAGCAACTAGAAGGGTTGGGGAACAACAACAGTCAGTCAAGACCCAGCAACCTGAAATAAAAGCATCTGCGTGGTGCTAAAAAGACAATTTGTGGCTTGAGTAAGGAGAGAGGCTCCCTAGGCCAGGACAAGGCTAAACTTTACTGGCTACCGCTGAAAGCAGGAGTTCAGGAGGAACCTACTGATTTAATTCCTCAGAGGGAATGAAGCCTTAGAAGGGAGGAAAAACATTTTATTTATACATGGCTCAGCAGGTCAAGGAATTTCCAGCTGAGTTTCTTGTACCCCAGAAGGGGTTTAAACTGTGTAGCCTGGCCAGAGGGTTGACCCAGAGGAGACTTGCAAGAAATAAATTGACAACCTGCAGGAGACACGGGGAGCTAAGACAGCAGGCACCTGGGTGTACTCAAAAAGGTGTATGCAACACCTCACATCATCCCTGAAAGGTGGGGAATGCTTTCACAGAGGGTGGACCTGTCCTCTTTTAAAATCTCTAGAGCTGTTTGTTTCAGTGGTCCAAAGTCAGCTAAGACAAATGTTTTGGGTGAGGATCCTTTTTGTGGCTTACTTTCTTCAGTCCCAGGGGTCTGTTCATCTTGTCAATGATGTAAGACTACTGCACTTTCCAACAGGAAGGGTTTTGGGGAGGGGGGGGGGGGAATTTAAGGTCAGTTTTTCTGTGGTGCAGTTCTGCAGTCATGATCTGGGGATACAACAGTAAATGAGAAGAATGGTGTAATGGTCAAAGCAGGAGAATTGGGTTCTATTCCTGGATATGCCTCTGGTTTGCTCTGAGACTTTGAACAAGTCACTTAATAGTTCTATCCCTCAGTTTCCCCATCTGTGGAATGGGGATAATATCTACCTCCCAGTGATATGCGATGCTTAATCCATTAACGCTTGAGATCCTCTAATGGAAGGCACTATAAACACATATTATGAACACAATCTAAAAGATTATGCCTTCCTACTTGTGACTGTAAACCCTGTAATGAAAAGATGCATGCTCCATAAAATAATCTTCATAGTCAGACATGAGAGAATGGGGCAATACAACACAACAAATGAATTGTTGATGTTTCCTTAAGACAGTTCTTATGAGTTGGGCATGTATGATTTCTGTACTCCTTTAAAATTCAAGCATGTAAAGAAGCTGAAACATATGAATTTAATTAGAGGATCTTCCAATTTAAACACTTTTTGTGATGTACATTTTCTGAATATTAAGTTTGTTACAATGATCACGTTTGTTACAATGATCAACATAATACTTAGTCCTTTCTCCCTGTCTCCTAGACATTATTATTGAAGTTATACAGAATTATGATTTTTAAAGGAATATATTTAAGGTGTACATTGCTGATGTGATAGTGGGATATTTGGCTCCTTGTTTCTTCATTAAGGATGAATTCAGCCCAAGGGTGTACTATGATCTTGGCAAATAGCATTATAATAGTGAGAGAATATTGCCCACAAGATAGCAGGAGTGGATGATTAAATTTAAGTGTGTACTGTCCATATAAAGCAAATAATTTTTTTTACATTTACTGTGAACATTCATCACTGGTGCTGAAGATGCGCAGTTGCTAATTATTGTGTTTTTAACTTGTAATATACTGTAAATTTTGTATACTACTACTGTGACCTTCTAAAGAATAGAGGGATGACAGGAGGCCCATAATTATAGCATAGTGAAGAAATGCCTGTAATTATCTACTATTTTTAGGACCAGTGTGCATGGCCTCTTAATTTACATAAGCTTTAGACATTCACACATTTTCTGTCGTTGCTTGTGGATGGTAAATTTTGTTCAAATGAAATAGGAAGCCGTTGCGTTAGATGAGAAGTTAACCAGTTGGGAGTTTGATTATTGGGAACAACAAAATCTTCAGCGCCAGCTAAAAAAAGGAGCATTTATTTGGAGAAGACTTGTTTAATCCAAGATTCAAAACATTTAAAAAAAATCCACTTATACTGGGTCCTGATAGCTTGTGATTTGGTTTTAGAGAATTAGTTAAATTATCATGTGGAAAAAAGCATTAGACTAACAAAAAATGAGGGTAAAAAGAGCAAACCCTATAATCTATTTATCACATGGAGGGTGATTATGACAGTGTGTTCTTATTAGAGATGAATATTTTGTGCTCATTAAGGTTGCCCCTTGAGTACTTGACGATGTAAAGTGCGTTTCCCTTAAGTACTGGTCCTATTAAAAGGAAGAGGTCTGGAAGTGCTGGTAGTATGTACTGCAGGGTAGCAAGTAGGAAGTGCCATTCCTGAGAAGACTAGGCTAAGTACACACTGATTTTTTTCCAGGGATACTAAACAACACTACATATCTTTCCTCCCTGGAAGCTGATTGTGTAAACCCTTATGCATATAAGTAGTCCTTAAGGCTTCCTGAGACTACTCATGTGAGCAACAGCTGTTCCCTTACCTGTTTGCAAGGTTAGCCCTCATGTGATTATTGATGAGTGACTGGTTTGAATTCAGCTTAAGTCATTGTCCTAGGATAGAAATGACTGATCCCAAGTCAACTCCCAGGCTATGTCTACACTACAGAGGTTTTTTTCCCCCGAAAAAACTTCACTTAAATCCATACTGCAATCACGTTCTTTCGGCGGGGCGGGGGGGAAGGAAGGGAATCGAAAAAACAGAGGGGTTTTTCTGACACCGGTAAACCTCTTTCTACAAGGAAGAAGCCTTTCCCCCAAAAAACTCTTTTGCAAAAAGGCATGTGTGGATGGGGAAGAGGGAGTTTTTTCAAAAGAAGAGGGAAAAGGAAAAAGCACAGGTGCCCTGGTGGCCACTCTGTCCGTAGTAATCACAACTGAAATGCGAGATGGCATCCATACTGAATGGACGCTATCTTCTGAAAAAGCAAATCGCCTTTTTGATGCACTTTGGCAGTGTGGACACTCTTTTTCAGAAGAAGTTTTTTCAAAAGATCTTTCCGGAAAAGCTTCTTCCAAAAGAAGTCTGCACTCTACACGTAGCCCCACTGGATAGATGCCAGTATCACAATCAGCACTAAAGGCCTGGTCTTCCAAGTGGAGTGGAAATTTACCCATGTTCAGGATCAGACTGTCAGTGCTAATTGTGATACTGGTGTCTATCCAGGGAGATAAGTAAATAGAAACAAAAAGAGAAGAAATACAAGGTTGAAGGGGAAGAAAAGCCTGTTTATGTGCATTACTGCAGGGCATTTCAAGATCAGTTCATCCATTTGAAAGTCTGACCTCTTGTAATACTGACAAAGAAGGTCAGTGTTACCCATGGTTCTCTGTTGAGACGGTGCCTTTTCTATTCCAGGTTCATGCTTCCTGGAATAGAAACACCTTTTGCTGGTGTAGGACAGAAGTAAAGAGACAAAAGGAAAATACACTAATTTGTATGCAACATGTACAGCTATTTATTTACATCCTCTCCCATAGTATAGGACTTCCTATCCATTCCGACAATCAGTTTTCACTGACTATAATCCACATTACTCTCTAATCCCGCCATGTCACTTGCAGAACTGTTCTGTCCTCCTATGTGTTTGCTGTCTCTCACACCTCTGTTTATCTGTAAATCTACCCTGTGCTGAATTTATATCTGATAAAGGAAGACATGATGGAGCAGCTATGCAGGACTAAAAAAAGGAGCTTACGCATGTTTGTTTGTTTCTTTAAATGCTGAAAACCCCTCTGGAAACCAAAAAGGATCCCTAATAGGGTTGCACAGCAAACCCCAATACCGCTTTAAGAGTGGCACATGTAGCTATGTAGAGGCGCTCCCTGGGAGCAAAAGTTGGGAACTGCTAGTTCATGGGATAACAATTCACTAATTCAAAACCAGCCCAGCTCTGCAGTATTGAGGAGCTAAAACCATTAACCTCTGAAGTCCATCTAGGTGGTCAGTGTCCAGCATATAAAATCACCACAGACTGTGCTGTTGGTGGCAGTTTCAGCAGCATACATCAGAAAGGGAGGAGCTTCTGGAATAACAGAAAGCTGAACATAGAAAAGACAACAAGCAGATCTACATGTTGCCATTTAGGCAGTTGTCTGCAAAAGAGTTCTCAGGACAAATACACTTTTTCTATCCAGTTATTGCGGGGGGGGGGGGGGGGGAGAGAAAATGTTTACAGGGAAACACTGAGCACTAAATTTTAATATGACTTCTGAAAACTATTTATGTGCAGTCAGATTCAAATATACTTATTCAGATTAGCTAACACTCTACAAATAACTTGTTGATTTGAGACTGGCACCTGTCTGCCCTGATGCAGTGATGTTTCCTTCAGTGTAGCTCAATCCAAAAATCTCTGATGCTTTACAGAGGGTTTTTCTGACCATTAAAACAAACAGATACTTTTCATTGGTGCCATTGCTATGTAGCATAAGCAATGGTATCAGACTCCAGGCTAGAGTGATTAGGATTTAAATATCTAAATTTTGCTAAGAAGAAGTCTGTGAATGCATATTATTGCATTTTGGATCAGATGTTATGCTATCTGAATTGCTGTTTGGAACACAAACATTATGCTCATGTTGAGAAATATGTAGAAAATAGCTAACTCTTCAAGCTGCTGTCATGCTGCACCTTTTGTAACAACACAGAGTAGTTTAACAACAGTGTGGAAAATCTGGCAATATGTTAGTTAAAAACTTCAATTAATGAAAGCCTTTCCCAGAGGCCTACAATGGCAAAAGGTGTGAATGGTGAAATTGCCCCCCACCCTGCTATTCCATGCACAGATGGGCTGGTGAAGTAACTGTGAATGGACAAACAATAACAGACTATTCAGTTATTCCAACATCATCTCATTAGCAATCTGTCAGAGATTTCAATTTGTGTACTGGTGAAAAATGCAGATATCACAGGATTGCTGCAAATTGCATGCAACTCTCTAATGGAGAAGAAGTAGTGAATGAATCAACACAGAGACTTTACCAGTGAGAATGTCATCTAGTCCAAAAGGCGGGATGCTCCATTCTTTAGGCTTTCGGTGGTCACTCACATTCAAACTTGATTAAAACTGGGGCAGCCTCAGGAAAGTCATTTAGAACCCAGTCCACAGCTCATTGAAATCAATGGAAAGCCTCCTTTGACTGGAGAGGGCACTGGAGCAAGGCCGTGGTAGCTGGCCCATTATGCTAACAACATGCCTAGTGTAATTCCACTGATTCTGGTAGTCTACTGCAGGGTGAATCTGGTCCACATTTTTGGATGTACACCCTATTGCCAAATAATCAGGTGGGAGAAGCAATGATAAACAAGAAATTAGCTAAGTCCATTCACAGAAGGTAAGAGACAGTCTCATGCAAGCCTGGCTTACATTTCATATGATTTAAAAGCTTGATCTGGGCAAATATCATGCTAAATATGTAATATGTAAAATATTTCTTTCTAACTTTAAAACAATGGGATCACAGCCCATACATTTTATTCACTAAATCATGGGTGCCTTATTCCTAAATAAAAAAAATGCATTAGACTTCTCTGGTTAAGTCCCAATATTTCCCTTCATAAACTTGATCACCTTATACTCCTGCTATCTCATTTCTTATGAGTATTGAGGGCTACCTTGTCCAAAATAAAATGTGCTCATCTGTCCACAAACAGCAATTCACTGTAGAATAGTGTTGCTGTGTACATAACCATATCTGTTTTTGCTGGTAATAGTGACAGGAGCACACTGTAGTGAATATACATTATGTAAGTATGGAACAGTATAAAAATAATTTATACAGCTGTGTAGAATTTAAGAATGCTGCAATTCAGATGTGTTGCTATCTGCCCAGCTGAAAAATGGAGATGTTAAATGCCTGGATGATTGATTATATTGTATTATATTATGCTTCACTTTAGAACATTATCATTGAAGTTACACACTTTGAGCATAAAGTAGTGCTATTATAATAGTGATTTTAATGAAGCTTAATGTGGTTGAGACAAATATAATACCTTATATAGATGAGAGTATTGTAAACAGGTATCTAATCAGGTTGAAGAGTAATCTCACCCTTCTGGTTCCTTTTCTGTCTGTTCAAACCTTTGACATTAGGGGAAATTTTCTTTTATGTCTTAGTCACATCAAGAATAGATGTGAAACAAGATCCACTGAAAAACAGGGATTTGTCTGTTAGACCAGTTTGAAAGTGTATTTCTCTTAATCCAACTGAGTTTAAAATATTGCTAAATTTATTATATTAAATTACATTGGAATTTCTTTGGTACTAGATCAAAAAATTATATAAGCTCAAAGTAGTTCTCACTATACAACTGTTTAAAAATGTTACAAGCATGAAACCTCAGTCTGATTCACTCCTAATGGGATTTTAAACTCCACACTAAATAGTTCCATCAGTCAAGTAACAAAAATCATAACATATATTCTTCAGATGTGTCCTCTCAGTGCAAGGATCTCAACTGTTAGACCACTGTCTTCTAGTGCGGGCTTCATTAAAGTCCAATAAAATATTCTCATTGTAATATGCACCTGTCTGTAACACTCACACTTTTTTGACTACAAGGAACGGCTCCACAAAATATATGCACTGAACATGAAGCAGTCTAAAGAATAATTCTAACACAAAGGCCTGTCTTTCTATGGTGCCCTGTAGCTGAAATAAAATACTAGTAGCAGACTTTCTTGATATACATACATACTTCCTTCTGCCAGTGAGATTAGAGAATAACAGTATCTAATGAAACTATGTCATATGCATTAGCAATGTTGTGAAGGTGGTTCTGATTGCAGTTGTCACCAATTAACAGCAAGATGAGGCTTCCAGATGAAAGAAAATAGTGGGTTCTTTAAAAAGAAAGAAAACCAGTGTCATTAACAGTCAAGTATGTGACAATTCATATGTGAAATAGATAACAGAAAGCATCTTACATCGTCTTCACTTTAGAGATTTGCATTGCACATTGCTTGATCCCAGTAAGTCCCTGTTCCTATAATCTTTTGGAAAACTGTGAACAGATCGTCTGTGAAACTCAGATTCTTTTAAAGGTGAATTATTTTTCCTCTAGCAGTGCAAACTGGAGCACTCAGTGGCTGAAAATCTTCTAGGCATTGTGTGGAAAAAGAACAACTCTTTCTCTTCAACTCAGCTCTCAAAAACTTGTAAAGACATTTTAAATCTTTTAAGGAAGTTGTTACATTCAGTGGGACTTAAGCATGTCTAAGAATAAGTGCACACTTACCTGCTTTGCTGAATTGTGATGGACTGCTAAATCTCAACCTTAGAAAAGAGAATTTCCAGTACAAACTTTTGTAAACTTTGTTGCGTGCATGCATGTGTGCCAGTGGTTTAGCAAGAAGGGCTCACTTGGGTGAGCCCCAACTTTGGGTGACTGGGCAATCATGCAGGGTGGGGTTAAGCCCCAGCACCCAGACTCCTCTCCTTGCTGGAGCTCTGGGTGGGTTGGCAGGGGGTGGGATGAGTGGTCCTTGGCCCACTCATGGCAGAGTGAGTGGTCCCTGGCCCACTCATGGCTATGCCCCAGACATGTGTGCAGGGAAAACCAACTGTAATATGGTAGAGGAAATGGGGAGGGTGAGAGGGGGGATGCAGAGAAATAAAGCAATGAATAAAATGGTTAGTGAAATTTTGGCATGTTGGAAATATAAGGTCAATTATAACTGAATATTATAACCAACAATACCACACACATTATACAGTTAACTTCTTTAAAAATTCTATTCTGGACTTTTATTTAGTGCAGTGGTTCTGCACAGTAGGGGTATGTCTAGACTACATGGCTCCGTTGACGATGAGTTTACTAGACACAGGAAAATGAAGCGGCAAGTTAAATAATCGCCACTTTATTTACATCAAAATGGCCACCATGCTGTGCCGATCAGCTTTTGGCAGCACAGTGGGGCAGTCTGGACGCACCGCGGTTGACAAGGAAAGCCTTTGTCGACCACTCTGGTAAACTTCACTTCATGAGGCATACCGGAGCAGTTGTCAAAGGCTTCCCTTGTTGACTGTGGCGCTTCCAGACTGCCCCGCTGTCCGCCAAACAGCTGATCAGCACAGCGCGGTGGCCATTTTGATGTAAACGTAGCGGCGATTATTTAAATTGCCGCTTCATTTTCCTGTGTCTAGTAAACTCATCTACATAGCTCCGTCAATGGAGCCATGTAGTCTAGACATACCCTAGCAGTGGAAAACAATTTTTCATGGTGAGTATGCTGTTGTTGTTTGAAAGTTTTAACTAGGCACATTGGGCATTGGTCATATTGCTCCACAATTTAGATTACATTGATATCATCATCAAATAATAGTTACACACAAATGCTGTTTCTGGTCTTGCTTGAGATTTCTGCTCCAGAACTTTAGACACTGATGACATTTTACTGTGAGATCATGATCTGTAAAATGAGGCCCAACAGAGGAAATTTGTAGGTATTTTTGTTTTGAAAGCAGTCTATATGTATTGGGCAAATTTAAAACTTTTTATATTTTACTAAGTGTCTTACACATTCTGGAAATCAGAAATGTTTATATAATGGGACATGGGAGATTTGACTACTGCTTTTTTTCTTTTTTGTGTATTTCTGAATAATACTTTGACCCTTATGTTTAGTTTTGATTGTCTTTTGAGCCAGGGGCTGCTTCAACATAGCTATCAAGTACCTCTAAGCAGCATGTGTCATGATTTTGATTAGGTACTTAATATATTAATTGATGAAGTTTGGAGAGCCAGCACTTTGGTTTCTTTTGCTATCCTCTAGAAATGTGTATACGATTTTCTCGTTTCTCTTATCCAACTGATTCTAGAAATATTTGTCTAGATATTGGAACAAGCATGTTGGGAGTAACAAGGGTAAGTAGAGGAAAAGGTCTTAGTAGATACATACAACAATGCTTCCTAGGGTTAGTGGTAGAACTAACTATATTTAAAAATGTTTTTAAAAATGTCAGAGTTTTAGGTAATTTATCACATTGGATATTCATGCTTCGGTCTATTTATGCCCATTACAGTTTATTCCAGGAGTGGAGATCCATCTTCTGGTGAGTAGATGCATATTAAGATCTTAGTTAGCTTCACTGCCATATTCTCAGTTCCACTGTCAATGAAGTCAGAGTTCCTTAATCAAAAGTAAAGTACTGAGCTAGAACAGAAGGAATGCCTAAGTTCATTGTTAGACTGCATTGTGCTGCTGGTGGTGTTATCTCTTAGATAAGAAATATGGACCCCAATTCAATAACAAAATTAAGAAAGTGCTTCTGCTTACTTTGCAAATCACATACATTAGTCCCATTTACTTCCTTGCAAATCAAATACTTTGTTGAATCAAGACCACAGGGTTTCATCCAAAGTCCATTAGATTCAGTGAGAGTCCTTCCACTGATTTCATAGTCAGATTTTTACTACTACTAGTTGCTAAAGATTTTTTTTTCAAAAATTCTCACATGAATTAGCCATGTGTTCTGGCCAAATTCCAGTTTGAAATGCTACCTTTCCTTATCTAAAATCCCCCTCTAATTTCAGTTGTAGAGTTTATACTTTTGTGACCTGTTGTGTCCTTCTGTCAAGTTAAATGAAAGGGCAATTACTGTATATATAATCTAACCAAATTGTGCTCCAAGATAAAGCACCCATTTATTTTCACTGATTTTAATGGGGATACCAAGGACAATTTGGGGGCCATAGTTTGAAAAGCTTATGTAGCATGTTAGGAAACCTTGGATGAAAAGATTCTTTATAAATGTCATAACCCAGGTATGAGGAGTTTTGTTAGCTGAATCTTCCACCTCGTGGATGCTTACAAGCTAGAGGAGTGAAGAACATTATAGCCTAGGAAACACTTGTGTTTTCAAAGCATATTGTGCCACAAAAGGCACAAATATATATTTTTTATTTTTACTAACACACTGACAGCAAAACAGTAGTATATACAGGACATACATTTATAATGAATACAAGTGTTTGAAAGTTCTACACAGATTGGGCATGGATTTTTATTTCACTGTGTCATAGGATATAATGACAAAAGTTTCATTTTCTTAACATCAATAAAAACAACCCCGCCCCCCAAACCAGCTGTCATTGTTGTGGTTCAGAAGTCCTATCACAATACACCAGGATTCACTAGCACTTTTGTTCCCTAAGCCGAATTAATAGCAGAGTCACATATTTCCCTACCATCAAAAGCTTGTAAGAAGACTTTCGTTTGTGTAGAATCATAGTACAAATATTTCAACAGAACACAGAGTACAACAAAACACTGCTGCTTCCTATGCTACTATACATGAACTATCAACATAAGAAAATTGACAGGTGGTTTTGGTTATCACATTTTCTCTTTATTCTTATTTTAGTCTCTTTTTACAAACCTTTCCTACACACTACCTACTGAGATAAGATACTATTCTGTAACAAAGCTTAGACTAAAAAGATCTAACTTTGTGAGAGAACATTACAAAATTGAAAGTCAGTCCTACCCACAGCTAAGTTCACTGGTGTCTTTATATAATCACTTATATTGACTAAGTTACTCTGTTTGGTGTCACTTCATATCCAAGTTCTCAATAAGGTGTTTTTCAGAACCACATGGTGTTAGGGACAGCTAAGGTTTGGAGAATAAAGTGTCCCAATAGCAACATAAATACCTAATTTTTCTTCTTGTTTTTAAACTACTAAGCAGACCTACAAAATTCAAATTGTGTGTCAATATAAGAACTATGTTCTTAATACAAGAAGGTGCTTAAGTATGTGTGTGTAGTCCCAATGAAGTGATCAGTGATATTACTCATGTGCTTAAGGGCTTTGCTGAATAAGGATGGATTCCTGAACTTGAGTAAAATTTCCGAAAGCACCTAATGACTTTTTCAAAAGTGACTTAAGCATAAAATGGAACTTAGGTTGTTGACTTTGGGTACGTCTAGACTGCAGGGATTTTTCGGGATACCAGAGATGTAGTCTAGACATTCCCTCCATGGTGGTACGTATGTACCCATGACAACCCTCCATTCCCCTCAGTTCCTTCTTGCCAGAACACTCTGATGAAGGGGAAGTGGATGGGATTTGGACTAAGGATGTTAAGGACTAGTTGATTCCCCCTCCTCTCCCATTGCTGCCTCTATCAGATAGGGGGAAGAGAGAGGGTACTTCAAAGTGGCAGTGCTGCACGGAGCCCATGCCCAGGCTCCATGCAGTGCTTCCACTTTGAAATGCCGAGGGGGAGTTTCAAAGGGGTAGCGCCGCACAGCGGAACCTGGGATCAACTGTGCAGTGCTGCCCCCTTTGAAACGCCCCCTCAGTGTTTCAAAGCAGCAGTGCTGCATGGAACCTGCAGAACCCAGGATCAGCTGGAGAGTGCCCAACTGCCCCGGGCTCTACGTGGCTTTTCAAAGCAGCAGCGCAGCAGGAAGCCCAGGGTGAGCGGGGGACTCTGAGTGCCCTGTTGACCCTAGGCTCCATGACGGCAATTCCACTTTGAAATGCGCAAGACTCCCACTGGGGACTCTTGTACATTTCAAATCAGGCATACCACATGCAGCCCGGAGTCAGTGGGACTTCCCGCTGGCCCCAGGCACATTCAGAGTTCCGCATTCCTCCTTTGAAATGTACAAGAGCCCCTGCATTTCAAAGGAGGATTGCAGATGTGCCTATCGACTAGTCAAGTAATCGATGGAAATTCCATTGTTAGGTAACATCCCTAATTTGGAATGGACATGTGCAACATATTTCGAAGAACAACAGTTATGAGAGAGAAACACTTTTTTCTTCTTCGAGTGATTGCTCATTTCCATTCCATTTAAGTGATTACCAAGCTGAATAACCAGAGGAGGGGTCAGAGCTTATGTGGAAATAGACTTGGCCAGTTGGCGACCTTCTCCCAAGCACTTAAGGCAGGAGTCGTGAGGGTCACCACATGGCATTGGCTTTGAGCACTGGGACTGAGAGTATGCCTGGGATCAGGGGAAAAAAAAACAACTACAACAATGCAAATAAACAAACTAGAAGAACTATATACAACAAAACGGAATGACCGTTAGGAAAGGCACTTGCAGAATGCAAGGATCGAGACGCTCCAACAATTGTGGCAGATAAGAGGGAACTGAGGGGGCAGAGGGTCAGTAGGGTATGTGCAGCTATATTTGCAGCCATAGTGGCACCTCTCCAGGGGGCTCCACAGCCGACCCGAAGATACCATTATGGAAAAAAAATCTTCTAACAATCGTGCATGTGGCATGTGCACACCTACATGGACTGAAGATGAGCCACACATCTTGAAGAACAACAGTTACAAGAGGTAGGTAACCATTTTTTCAGAAGTAGAATTTCTTTAAATGATTTTATTTTGAAAAATTCTTATGATGTTACTAAACTGACAATTAAAAATTGGTAATTGGAAAGAGAAAATCCCAAATGATAAATAGAAGAGAATTTTTTAATTGAAAAATATCAAGAAAATCAAAATGGGAAAATGTCTGCTTTTGAAAGTTCTTTCAGCAAAGGAAAAAATAGAACAAAACCAGGCTATGAATCAAGTGGTATAAGTGAATGTAAGGGCTCAACCACCAATCAAATGAATGAAAAAGGAAATAGAACAAAGCTTGTCCATACTAGGAAAGTTCTACTTGTTTAACTAATTCAGTTTTAAGGTAGAATTCTGGCACCACTGAAATCAATGGTAAAACTCCTATTGACTTGTTATGAGACCAAAATTTCACCTTAAATCATCTAGTTACACTGGGGCATTTAAACTGGTTTAACTTTCACTTAATTAATCAAATTAAGCCAAAATCAATTTTGTTAAATCCAGTACAATTTTTCTTGTATAAACAAGGCTCAAGAGTTGTGGTTCTGACAGTAGTTTGTTTGCGAGGGAGTCTGTTTCAGGGAACATTTTCAGGACATTGGGTTGGGAGAAACAGAAGAGAACTAAAGCAATGCTCCCTGTTACCTTGTAAAAACCTGGTAAAATCCACTCTCAGTTACTTTTGTGGCATGTAACATTTCCTTATTTGGTAATAGAACAGCAGGGCACAGTGCCAAAGAATCAGAAGTCTGGCAAGTTTCTTAACACTATTTCAGAGAATGAGAAGCAGACCACTTGCACCGGATGGTATCCAAGAGTTAATCCACAATGGATGCTGGATACCTAGGGAGTTCAATGTTGAAATACCAGTTAGAAAGAAAATATTAACTCAAGGCAAAAGTCCCTAAAACCGAACAAGCTAGGGAAGCCAACAGGCAGGAAGACAGGTACAGTTTCTGAAAGACTATTTGAGTGTAATTATTCCAGTTATCCCCTCATCTCCACTTACACCACTGCACTCTGCAGAGGGAAAACCTTGTTATAATATAACAAGGGAGTCCTGTGGCACCTTAAAGATTAATCTGGTGAAGTGGTTTTGACCCACAAAATTTTCTGCCCCAATAAATGTTAGTGTTTAAAGTGTGTTAGGCCTCCTTGTTTTAAACAGATACAGACTAACATGGCCACCCCCTTTGAGACTTGTTATAAAATGCGTCTATAAGTGTTTCTGCAAGAAGAACCAACTGGGGTCTATTTATTTTATATAAAATTGGTGTAGGCTAGTCTGACTATGTAGCTTGGTGGTCACTCCAGACACTTTGTCCGTATTTAGATGTTGGACGAGTTCCAGACAGGCAGCTCTGCCTTCGTCAGCTCTGTTTAGTCTCACTGAGAAACGAGCAGTACTGGGTGATGAAAAATATCTTTCTGCATTCAGCCCAATAAACATGAAATAAGGGCCCAACCCTGAGTGCTGAGTTCTTCCCAGGGCCCTATGGATTTAGGCTCAGAGTCACAATGTCTAACTTTAGTCCCCCACTCCCTGGCAGAATCCTCCTCCCTGAGGAGCATGGAGTGCCTGAGCAATGCTTGGGGAGAGGCAGGTGCTGAAGAACAGGAGCCACAAAAGCCAGCAAGAGGAAATGCAGAGGAGATGGGCATGGCTGAAGTACTGTTCCCTCTCAGGGAGGGAGGTGGGCACGAACCCTCTACTCAAGGGTTCACAGCTGTGAATCCTCCCCTGGAGCTTTTAACTGGGATGTAGGAGGATCTAACTTTGATCTCCTATTCCCTAATATGGAGAAGGGGCTTGAGCCTTGGCCCCTCATATCTCAAAAGAGTGACCAAGCTATGGAGCTATAGGTAAGGTGTGCTAGGTTACTGTAACCCCCTTTTCCCTCCCTGGGTTACTTGGGAGCAGGCCACACTCACCTGGGTGCCTGGGGCAAATTGGTCAGGGATGGTACTTGGTCCTGCTATGAGGGCAGGGGACTGGACCCAATGACCTCTCAAGGTCCCTTCCAGTTCTATGAGATAAGATAATATATAGAGATATACCTATCTTGCACCTGTCCAAAAATAAATTAATTTACTTTTACTGGGGGGCTGCCCCGTGCTTGCTACACCTGCCAACCCTCCTCTCTCTGGCTGCAAAACCCCCCTGCTCACTCTGATCACCAACCCCCCCCCCCCCCCCCGCCCACTCTTGTGATCAGAAAGCTTGATGATGTCATTCAGGCTGTGTCTACACTGCAGGGAAAAGTCAGAAAATGATATGCAAATTGCAAACCGCAATTTGTGTATCTTTTTCTGCTTGCCTTCTGAAGGAGGCTTTTCCGACATTTGGCCCATCTACATGGGGCCAAATGTCAGGAAAAAACCCTCTTTCAGAACATCCCTTCATCCTTGTAGAATGAGGTTTACAGGGAAAAAAAACACGTCCGCTTTTTCAAAAAAATTTTGGAAAAGCAGATGCATTCCTTGGACGCAGCAGAGCTTTTCTAGGAAACCTCTGGTATCTCAGAAAAGCTCTTCGGTGTAGACATAGCCATAATCACACATCAGGAAAAATGTTTAGAGAGAGATGATGCCCAGTTGTCTAGTATTTGAATAGACAAATGTTGGAGTAAAGAATGGCTCTATCCATATGCCATGTTTTATACATAGAATTGTTGATTATTATTTGCATATGATGCATCCTAGGAGACTCATCATGGACCTGGATCTCATTCTGCTTGGCACTGTACAAACACAGCACAGAAAGATAGTCCTTGCCCCGAAGAGTTCATAATTAAAATGAATGACCTGACTAATCAAATTATTAAAAAGAGTTGTGCACATAAATAGTAGTTCACTAATAAAGCATTGTTGGGTCAGCAAAGGCTACAAGACAAAGTCTATTTGTAGATCTTGAACCTAGCAATGCTTTAAAGCAAGCATGAGCTAAGTACATCCACTTATTTTCACAGCACTGTCCTGTGAAAAAAATGCAAAGTGAATTTAAACCAGAAGGGAGACACATGCAGTTACATTCTTTTTAAAAAGTAAAAGCCGTAACAACACCAGCTTGTAAGATGTCAGGCTCAAGAATTAATGGAATGCATGAAATGGAAGGATGTTTGCAACACTGTTTGATCAGTGCCTGAAGGATAGAAATGACTCTATACTCCACAGCATGGATGCAGATTGCTGGAAGGAATATGTTCTCATGAACAAAATGCTGGAGGCCATCTTATCTTCCTTTCCCACAGCTTCCAAGCTAACCACATCTCATGTAGCTTCATGGCTTCCTAGGAAATCTAGAAGCTCAAAGGAAACCAAAACAGCTGATCTAATTTTTATTTGCATTGGCCATAACAAAACTGGTGTAGTAGGCACATCATTTCATCTATGGAGTATATGAGTAACCTGGGCCGGTCTCATTATACAGTGCAGAGCAGGCTTTTGCAAGCAAATGGAATCTGTTTCTACATTAGTAGATAGCTTTGTGGCTGTCAGGGAAGACCCTTTCAAGCATTTGAAATTGCGGAGTTGTTGAAAAATTGTTTTGTATCATTTCAATTGTCCACCACCCACAATTTACTTAGAACATTTTAGTGCTGTTGGTAGCATTATTGCAAATAAATGGCTTTTTAATGAAGCCAATGCTAAATAAGGCTGAGAGAATATAAGGTTAGAAGGTTCACTTTTGTTCAGCAACTTTTATGAGCATATAAAAATCTTCTTCCCTATGCCTGCAGCCCTGGCTTCAAAAAAGCTGACCCTATCCCCAAGCGTTGTCTTTTTACCCTTCCATCCATGAACTGCAGCCAGTCCCTGTTCTCTCATGCCACTTTTAATTCTTCAATAGACCTCTTGCTTCTATGATCCTCCATTAGGCAACCCCCAGATCCTCTCTTTTCTTTCCTAAAGTGCCCTCAATAGATTTCAGTATAGTCCCATCCCATCCAACTGGTAAATTTCACACACATAGCCATCATGGGACTTAGCTCTCTCACTTCTGAGCCCTTGCAGAAGAGCAAGATTTAGAGGCCTTCGCTCATATATGTGAATTTAAGTGGGTAAGGCTGCATCTTAGATTTTGAGCTCTTTCAAATGGCTTATAAACATCCAGATATGAGAGCTTCTTTCTAATCATCTATTATGCTTGTAAGTCTATCAAAATACTCAATCTGATTTAGTTAGGAATATTATTTAGAAAAACAATGCAAATTGCTTATCCACTGGGGATATATTATTACTTATCCCATTATTTTACTACAGGTAGACTTTAAATAATAATGGACAAGATCATTCTTCTGTGTGTATTTCTGAAGATAAGTACAATATTCTCCCTTTTCTGATCCTTTAGCAGTTATCCATTGTTTTTTAGGATTAATTATCTGATTTTAAGGCCATTTTTCAGTTCCCTTAGCATATTGTGACAGGTCACCCAGACTGTATACGACTTGCATAAGTCAGTCTTTAAGAACTATGCTCATTATCAATAACTCCTTTCATAAAGTTTTAATTGCTTTGTAACTAAACTGTTTTTCTTTCTTATTTTGATTTTTAAAAGGCACTTAATCTCCACCTTTTAGGGTAACATTCATGGGCTTTTTTTTTTTTTTTTTTTTGCTACTATTTCTCCTTCTCTTGATAAATTTGTGAAAGCCCCATATGCCTTTAAATGCTGTTATCCAACAGTGATTCATTCTGCTTTTTTTGCTGCCTTGTGAGCCTTAATTGATTTTTATGTTCTTGTTTGGTTCCCTCCCCACTTCTTCATTATTTTCAGTCCAGCTTTCATCTTTTACTTTCAGATCTTTGAGCAGTCCCCCCATGAAGTCACATTGGCTGCAGCTTGTTCTTTGCATTCTTCTTTTTCAGAGGAATTGTAATCTGCTATGCTTTAATTACAGTCTGTTAGGATGCTCCAGCTGTTTTCCACTGATGGATACCAATACTTCCTCTCATGACATTATGCTTACAAGAGGCTCAGTCCTCCTACAACATTTTCTAATGTAGCTAGGGCTTGATCCTACACCTACTGAAGTCAATGGCAACACTTCCACTCATTTCAATAGGTGTGGGACTGAGGCTTTAGGCCTTGCTACTCACACAAATAGTACTATCGATGGGGTGAATGAAGTACTCCATTCAAGCCAGCGATACACCCAGCTTTTTGAGTGTAATAATGGCAACATCTTTTTAAGTGGACTTTAAATTTGATAGAAAGAGGGGAGATGGGGAGTTTCCATTTAATTCAAATACACTGACCTGGATTTCCAACACAAAACAGAAGAGGAGCAATGAACCAAAGAACTGGTATGTACAGCACAGGAGTGCACCACATTGAGACTATTGCCTACGTATCACAGGAAGAATTCTTGCTGAAGTAGTAAAAGAACTGCCCCAACCACACCCCCTTTTCTGTTCACCCAACATTCCATCCCTCTCTGCTTATTGCTTTGCAGGGAGTCATTGCAGTGTTGGGCTGCATGGTGTGTGGGGAATGCACATCCCCTGCACTGTTCCCTCAAATTCTGCCTCGGGGTGAAGTAAGAGTGCAATGAATGCCCTCCATGCCTGTCAGGGCTGTTTCCCACTCTGGCACTCCTAGGCTGTGTCTAGACTGCATCCCTTTTTTGTAAAAGGGATGCAAATTAGACATATCGCAATTGCAAATGAAGCGGGGATTTAAATCCCCCCCCGCTTCATTAGCATAAAAATGGCTGCCGCTTTTTTCCGGCTCAGAGTTTTGCCGGAAAAAAGCGCCAGTCTAGACACGGATCTTTTGGAAAATAAAGCCTTTTCCGAAAGATCCCTTATCCCTCTTAAAATGAGAGGGATAAGGGATCTTTCGGAAAAGGCTTTATTTTCCAAAAGATCCACGTCTAGACTGGCGCTTTTTTCCGGCAAAGCTCCGAGCCGGAAAAAAGCGGCAGCCATTTTTATGCTACGGAAGCGGGGGGGATTTAAATCCCCGCTTCATTTGCAAATGTGATATGTCTAATTTGCATCCCTTTTACGAAAAAGGGATGCAGTCTAGACACAGCCCTAGTGCAGAAGATGGAAGCCCACAAAGAGCTCAAAAGGTTAAAAAAAAAACACACCCCACACACCCTTTGCCTCAACAGGCACTGGTTACAAAAAAAACTTCCCCCCAGAATGACAACACAGATTTTGGGGGCTCACTCCCACCACTTAAACTGATCCCCCAGGGTACTCTAAGCTTTTTTGCCCCAGAAGAGCTTTAAAAAAAGGAAGAGAGAAAAACAAGCTGCAGTTTCTAGTCACTGACCTCTCAGTCTGAGGCATGCAGACAGACCTTCCAGGACACAAGAATCAAATCATCCCCTTAAAAAAAGTGATTTTTATTACAAAACAAAAGATATACTTGATAAAGCATACTTGGTTGCTAGATGTTACAGGGCAACTAAGGAAAACAAATTAAAATGCAGATAAAAGTCTCTGGGCACAACACTAGATGGTAAATGGGAGGGGAGGCATAGATCTACATACAGCATTTCAAACCAAACCACAAAATAAAGAAAAAAAAATTCCCTGAACGTGACTAGATTCACTTTTCCCCCTTTACTTACTTCCAATCTATTCTTGATTCAGTCCACTTCCATGCCCCGAATTCCCAGGAGGCATGGTAGTCCTGCCTGGGTTTTCTCTCCCACACAAAGAAAACAGGCAAGGAATCTTATACAATTCAAATTTCATCACTCTGTTTCAGTTGGTTCCCCTGGCCAATTCTTTTGCTAGCTACCTAAGTTTAATCCCTTAGTCATGGGGTTCTGTTCAGCACTCCTCTTGTCCATTACAACACCCATGAAGGCAGGGGCGTGGCTTCCCCCTCTTTGCCTCATTTGCACTGGAGAATCTAGGGGACTATCAGCTGTACCACCTCCTTTTTCAATTCCTTCCCCCAATTTTTGAAATTATCCTGAAGTTCCTCTAAGCTACTGTTAGTTGTGTCCTTTGTTCTGTGTACAGAATTAGTGAGAATTTTCCTAATTTCTTCAGGATATCCTTAGTCCTTATTAGCACATTCTGTGACTTAACACCTGGAAGGCATTAGGCTGCCCTATTTTCTTTATCTGGGTCACAGATGACTTGAGCCAGGTTCCTCTCTATGTAGTCATCAGTCAGGATTGTTTGCCTTTACCTTCTTTCTGGTATCTCCTGTTCACTGCTGATTTCTTGTACCCCGGTCAAGCTAATTCTTGTCTTTAGCCTGTTCATACACTGCTGCTTCTCATCTTGTCACAAACAAATTGTTTAATAAGGGGAAACTAGGATGGAAGATTCTTTTACTTTTCTTTAACCTTCTTCATGATTATCCCATATGGTCAGAGTCTTGGTCTTATGTCTCTCACTGTGTTCTATTTAATATGTTTAGCTGAGTATTAGCTTCAGCAGCTATCCAAGGCCTGCTGCTGTCTACCCCCCCCCCCCCAAAGAAATATAATTGCACTTTATAAATGGGGTATACTCAGCAAATGAAACATCATACCTGTCCCTCACCTGCAGCCTTCAGGATTCTTGTATCACGGCTGATTATATTTGTCAGGTAATGTCCATTTCTGATCCTGTTGGTAGTATCTTTCCCTTTGTGAATTCACCCTGCAGGGCTGTGTTTGTGGTGCTCTTCCTGTCCTTTCCTCACAGTGTTTTCTCAGTAGGGGGTATTCTACCTGGTTGGTTTTGTTGCCTTGTTATCAGCAATTAATCACTATCTCCCCCCAGCAGCTCTCCCAGCAGTCAAAACAAAGAACACAAGCAATCAACCAGCTCTTATGTTCAGCCATTGCTCAAAGTACAGTATATGAAGTTATTTCTGTACTGTCAGAGAAAAGTTACTCCTTCAAAAGCTCAAAATTACTGTTCTCTATTGACCAAAAGCTTTTGGGTGAAAAAGGAAGCTTGGTGAGAGAAAACCTTGGAAAGAGAGCATGCAGCAAAACAGACTGACAAAGAAATGGGGGAATTCATGCCATATCACATCCTACCTGTAAGCCTATTTGAGCCTAGAGCATGAGGAACTGCAGCCTACAGAGGTCCTCATGAACAAAATTATAGTGGCTGCAAAAGGGGGTCATCAACTTTGCACAGTGTACAACTGGGCCCAGATTTTTAAAGCTGTGTGTGCAATGCTGCACGCTCCATGTTTGTAACAAATTCTTTCTAGTCTGCTCCTGATTTTCCTCTATCAGCACTTTTTTCTCTATAGCCATGTTTCCCGGCTGCTGTTGGTGAAAGCCTTCTCTGTCTTCTGGGCCCTACTTCTTGGGTCTCTACCTCCAATTAACTTCCTGTTGTATTTCAAATATCATCTTAAAACTTATCTATCCTGGGATCATCTACTCCTGAATGCCTCTCTCCCTTTGCTGTTAATAATCTCTGCAGCTGTCTTTTAACTCTGTAAATAAAACATTTTGGGATACAGTAGAGTGCACAGTATGCAAAATAAAGTCTACTGCATGTTGTGGTTTTGTAGCAACACAATGTCATAGAATCATGTCACTACTTTTTTTTTCAAGAAAAGGAAGTCAAATATACAAATTATGTAAAATCTTTTCTTGTTGGGGGAAAAAAGGGACTTCTGAATGGAAGCTGTCAATTGGCCCTATTGAGACATGCAGCAGGGCCTCTTTCAGAGCTGTCTTCTTGGGCAAGCATGCCTGGTAAGGCGGAAGATAAAAAACACAAATTGACTGGCCATTAAATTATGTTCTGCCTAGAAAACTGATTGCTTAATCCAAATCTGTGTATAAAAATGAAAAACCACTTAAAGTCTAACAAATTCTGGTGTATTTACTCATAATTTAATTAATAAGTTCAAATCTGTTTCCAGACAGAGGGTGTTTTTCTGAACTGTATTTTCCCTTCAGAAGACAGATAAAACCTAATGCTGTCTGTTATTGCTTTTTGATCAGTTACAATAGTTTGCATTAAGAAAAAGGGAACTGGAGGCTCTTGGACTAGTCTGTGGTGCTGAAGCCTCCATTTACCATATATTTTAAAATGTACATCTCTTTCAGATACCTAAATTCTTTTTTACAGAACAGTAAGCTTAGGCTCTGAGCCTGGATTTATACAGTTGTTCTTGGAATTGATTTTGAAAGCACTGTACAATAAAAACTTGATTACAAGACTGCAACTACTTGTCCTGAAGGAAATGAAATCACTCTCTGTTTTTGTAAAGGTGGTTAACCTGAAGGTGAAAACCACTGCTTGAAATAGTTTGCACATTCACATTTATGTTTGTTGATTCCATATTAAACTGAATAACCAAGCATGCTGAAGGTAAAGCCCTCATTTAATTAACCCTCTTGGTGTAGTATCATGTGATTAAATGTGACTGAGCTGCTCCTTGGGGTTTCTGCTACTGAAAATACTAACAATAATCATTTGTTTTGTTTTTATATTTAAACACATTATTGCATAGCTTGGTGCAGAGATAATTACCAATTTTATCTCCTGTGTTTTTCTAATGTTCATTAATAACAATAAAGGGTTGTAGGTTAAAAACTCATTTAATTGCCTTTATGTTAATGACATTATGAATAGCCTTAGCTACTAGATTCTAATTCTGTCCAGTATTCTGTTTCATAGTAAAGCCCCAGGAGAGCTGCTCATTTTATCAGCATTACTGATTCAGAGTTTTTCCTTGCAGGTGGGTTTTTGTACATAATCAGAATTAATGCACAACACATTTTGCAGGGAACAGAGTAGAAGCACTCTGAATAAGTAATTAACTAGAGTGCCCAAGGAAAAATGCCTGAGCAAATTTCTTAGCATATTCATAAAACATTAAGAACAGTGACAAACATAGTGGAAACAATTTACTTATAATATGCTTTCATGCCATTTTCTAACTCTTTATTCACCTATTTGTTAAAAAAGCTAGATTTCAGAACTGAGTCATTAAGCAGCACCTGCCCTTGGAACAGATTAAATCCCCAGCTACATTGGACAAGGACTTATTGGAAGATAAATGGAAGCCAATATTGGACTTCTTCAAAGTAAACAGAAAATAGACTTATGTATCCTATCTGCACAATAGAATTATCTTCCAAGTCCCTCTGTGGCCTTGAAAGATGATAAAGAGGGATATGGTGGAGGGTGTTATTAGCTTATGTATGCAATTGTAATTAAAAATAATAGACAAATGTAAAGATGCTAATGGAGTGCAACATATTGTGCACTGTTGTGCCACAATCCCACTTTCCCACATGAATCTATTTTTTTTATTTTTATGATTTTAGATGGGAAAAGTGGTTGAAGTTGGATCTCACCTATAATATAGGTGATAGAAATGTAGCCGTGTTAGTCTGGGGTAGTTGAAGCAAAATGCAGTTCAATGTAGCACTTTAAAGACTAACAAGATGGTTTATTAGATGATGAGCTTTCGTGGGCCAGACCCAGTTCCTCAGATCAAATAGTGGAAGAAACTAGTCACAACCATATATACCAAAGGCATACAATTAAAAAAAATGAACAAATATGAAAAGGACAAATCACATTGCAGAACAGAAGGGGGATGCGGGGGGGTGGGAAGGGGGAGGAAGGAAGGTAAGTGTGTGTGAATTGCTGATATTAAAGGTAGTGAGAGTGGTATGTTTGTGAGTTAATGGTATTACAGGTGATAATTGGGGAAACTGTCTTGGTAATGGGTGAGAAAGTTCAAAGACTTGAGAAGATTGTTTTTTATGTTTACGTCCCAAGCATTAGGAGGCACTCAAGTCACATTTTCAGGCTTGTCTCCACAACCATGAAGCAAGAAACTTACTTTAAACAAAATGCTGAGATTCTCATTTAGTTACATCATTCCAGGAGCTGGAGCATTAAGAAAAACATCAAATTTGTGAGACTCACAAGAGTTTGCAACACCGAATAATGCAAGGTTGCTTTGGGGTCCATCTTTACACAAAAAGAGAAGGCCAAATTCCTCCTGGTTTTACTCCATTTACTTCGGTGGAGTTATACCAAAGTGATTTTGGCCAAGAGTGCTCTTGAATAAAACCTTGAAGGCAAAAATATTTTTCTTCATCAGTCACAACAAACATCATATTGTTCCACCTCTTTTATTTCTTCAATGATACATTTGTTATTCCAACTCCCTGAAAGCAAAGGTTCCCAAAGGAAGACTGGGCATAGTCCCATTGCACTCATATGCAAAAAGGAATGTACGTAATAAATTAAATTAATGGAGATTGCCTATCTCCTAGAACAGTCCTTGAAAGGTCAAGTCCAGTCCCCAGCCTTCACAGCAGGACCAAGTACCATCCCTGACAAATTTTTTGCCCCAAATGGCCTCGATAAGGATTGAGCGCACAATGCTGGGTTTAGTAGGCTAATGCTCAAACCACTGAGCTATCCCTCCTCCAACTTAGTAGAGTACCCAGCCATAAGGTATGTCTTTCACTTGTAAGTTCTGACTCAAAACTAGAGCTGGTTAGGAATTTTTGTAACAATATCTTTGCCAGAAAATGTCTATTAATCAAAACTGAAACTTTTTGCAGAATGGATTTTCTAGTTGTGGAAGAGAGAGAATGAACAACGAAGATCTCCCATGTCCCAGGTGAGTACTGTGACTAGTTTTTTATTTTCATTATTTTAGGTAAGGCTAGACTCTAGTATAGTCTTTCTCTGGCCCAATTAATGTTTAATTATTTATCCAAAGTGCAGCAACTTCACCAGGAGAGACCAAAAGAGCTTGATTTTATAATTCCAACAAAAATATTAAAACCTCTGCTTTTTTCTCATAAGGGGACTCTTGTTTTCTGGCCAGCCCTACTCAAAACATGACCTGTGCCACTCTAATGTCACAAAATGCTTGAGTCTGGAGCAGCCTGTGCTACATTACAAGTTAGAGCAGCCATACATTAATGGTAACCAGACAGTGAAGGATTACCGACGCCTAGCAAATTGGGTCTCACAACCCTGATTTTACAATGAACCAAAGTATTGATCTCAAAATCCATAAGCACCAGCATGGCATGCCTATCACAGAGGGCAGTGAAGGGCTTGCTTGTAATTGGTGGTTTAACCATCGCGTAATATACATCCGAAGTTCCATTTGTCTTTGCCAACATTTAGAAAAATACTTTTAAAGCAGTCTAACAGCTCTGAATGTATTTGAGATATGTTCACCAAAGCTATGTCCACACAGCAGCGTTATTTCGGAATAACTGACATAATTCCGAAATAGTCCGTGTCTACACAGCAAGCAGATATTTCGACATAATGTCGAAATAATGTCAAGCTGGAGGGCTTCTTACTCCAGCTTACGTAACTTTCATTGTACAAGGAGTATGGGAAGTTGGAGGAAGAATGCTCTAACTTGGACTTCCTGCTGTGGAGACAGCGTCAAAAGCCAAAATAAGCTATTTTGACTTCAGCTACACTATTGACAAGTTGCGTATCTTATTTCAGCTTTAGCTCTGCTGTGTAGACATTCCCCAAGAGATTGCAGTAGCACCAAGAGCTAAAAATTTGGCATTCGCTTTTAGGATGTTCAGAGTGTCAACAGTAGAGACATTAATATGATTAAACCATGCAGAAGCGATTAGTTCAGTTCTTCCTTCAGTACTACAAACCCAGCCAGCTCCTGTGCATTACCCGGGGGGGGGGGGGGGGAAACTACTTCACTAGAAGTTACCTGAAGTGCACGGGTAGCATTAAAATTCATGATTTTAAGGCCTTATCCTGAGAACAGTTGAGCATCTTACAAAAACGGTTTTTGAACCTGCTTAAAAGGAGAGACCCTTAGCTTCAGTGTTAAGAAAATCTTCCTGCCAGTACAGATAATAATAAAATTCAACAATTGGTCTTGTAAGGGGATTAGGGCCTTTCATTCAAGGTACCATTAGATAAATCAATTTGTTTATTCATACTATTTGAAAATAGACATGTTTTATGTTATAGGGGAATAAAGTGTTTTGTATGATTCTCTCTGATGCTGGTGCATAAACATAGGCTGTGTCTACATTGGCAAGATTTTGCGCAAAAGCAACCACTTTTGCTCAAAAACCTGCCGCCTGTCTACACTGGCTGCGAGTTCTTGTGCAAGAACACTGATGTTCTAATGTAAGAAATCAGTGCTTCTTGCGCAAGAACTATGATGCTCCCGGTCAGGAATAAGCCCTCTTGCGCAAGTGTTCTTGCGCAAGAGGCCAGTGTAGACAGGCAACATTAATTTCTTGCGCAAGAAGGCCCAATGGCTAAAATGGCCATCGGAGCTTTCTTGCACAAGAGAGAGTCTACACTGGCACGGATGCTTTTGTGCAAAAGCACGTCTCTTGTGCAAAAGCACATGCCAGTGTAGACTCTCTCTTGCGCAAATACTTTAACGCAAAAACTCTTGCGTTAAAAGTATTTGAGCAAAATCTTGCCAATGTAGATGTAGCCATAGTGTTTGTATGTACTGTGCAGTATTTTCACCTATAACATTATAAAGACAAATCTATATATGATAAATCCCTTCACTCATAACTCCTCCTCCCTGATGTGTTTATCTTGAAAGTTAGAAATAGGAAATGATTGTATCCACAGTGCATGATTTTTTCCATGCAGAGAACAGTGTCAGTTTCATTTACTTTATATTACATTTGGATCTACATTTGTGAACAGCTGCTATAGCTATGTATGTTAACAGTGTGGAATTTACTTCTTTAAGAGCACATCAGAGGACATAAAAACTAAATGCAGAGAAAGGACAACAAACAATAACCTGTGCCTATTTATAAATTTGCCACACATCTTGATTCTACAAGGGACTCTGTAGTAGAGCTGAGTAGAAAATGTTTTTTTCATCCTATTTTAAGATTTCAGAAAAAATTTCCACTACAAATCAGGACTTAGTCAAAAAATCCAGGAAAGGGCAGAATATTGAATTGGGCCAAATTAAAGATTTTGTTTTGACTTTTACTTTAGTTAATTTTGTTATTTAAATTACAAATTTAAATTTTGAAATGAAAAATAATTTTGATCTGAAAATCGATTTTTTTTCACTTAAAATGTGTGAAGCAGGAATTTTTTGACAATTTAGAAACTTTTTTTTTCAAAATAGGGAATTCGTCTAACCCATTCTTTTCAGTAAGGAGTTTGTTTTGTTGAATCGGCATTTTCTAACAAAATCAAGTTACATTGAAAAATTCCCAACCTGCTCTATTCAATAGTAAACAATGTGTTCTAATGTTTTTGTACACATAGTACATTGATAGCATGGGGCCATGTAAATTATATTCTTTGAGAACAGACATATATTATATAGGAAAATAAATCTAGCAAACAAATTGCTGGCTTTGAAGTATACTTTTCACTTGAAAGCCAGTTTCTTGCTATGAAACATGCAATTTTTGAAACATCTTAAAATCATTATGGGAGAAACATTGATTTGTATGTGGAATATTAAATATTGTGTACCTTAATTTCAAGCAGAAATTTATTCTGATCTGATGTCTATTCATGGAACTTAAATTGTTTTGTCTCAGCAATATTTGTGCATACTTTCATGGTAAAATGTACATGACTACTCCACAATTCATTAATCCTTGGTTCTTGTATAAACCTGGCCAACTTGTGACAACCTTCAATGCTTTCATTAAGTTTTGCACTGTTTATTGTCATAGTTCACACACCAGCAAAAGTTCCAAAATGTTAAAAGATCTGAAATGGGCATGAATTTGGGGGAAATTTTAAACTGCCTCAGATAGCTGAATTTTGATCCTGTCTATCTAAAGATATAGATTTTTAAAAAGGGAAAATAGAAACCATGAAAAATATGTCGCCTCAGTGAAGATTAATAGAAAAATAAAATATATTGTTGCATCAATAATTGCAAACCTTGTCTTGGCATATTTTCTAACAAAGTGGTTAGCTCTACAAAGCTTATTCCTGTTGAACTCTCGCTCTGGTCAATGGGGCTCCGTGTTCTGAGCACTGGCAAGATTGGGCCCTATGTTTTCATGCTAATTAACATGAACTAGTTACATGATCATTTAGGTGCCTCTTTGGTCTGCTTTTAAAACTCAGCTTCTTTTCCCCTTTCCTGCAAATCATCTATAGTGTTGGGTAAATAAATTCTAGAAGAATTGCATAAGAAATCTTTGCTACTATTTGAAGAAAGGTATTTGCCTTTAAATAATGATTTGTACTAAGATAGCAATTGGACCCATGAAGTCAACATTTCCTTTAAAGCTAGGCACATCTCTAACATTTTGCAGTGGTAAATATGTATACCTGCCACTTACAGAGTAGCAAATTTCTGTATTTGCAATAGATTGTAAAGAAGAAAAACAAAAATAATGTATATTTTCCAACTTCCTGATGCTTTAACCTTTCTTGAGAAAAGACTCATGGGACATAATTGAAGGAAAGTGTTTTTCTTTAGCAGATGGATTGCTTTGCTAAGATAATATTTTAGCTATGCCAATAAAATGAAGGGTACACAGAAAACCATGAAACTGCCAGGAGTTGTTAGTGTATGACTATTACCAAGGCAGAAATGAGGCCAAAGCAATGATAAATGTGCACATCTCACACACTCCATCAGCTGAAGAATGACCTGGATACTCTTTACATCTGAGCACCAAGTGGGCCAACATTTTTCACAGCAGCACTTAATAGTGGACATTAACTTTGCCCTCTCCAAAAGGGCTGACCTGAAGGCTACCCTCTGTGGTTTTCCAAACTGTAATCACTTGTTCAGCCTGTAATTTTATCAAATAGCATGCACCTTTTCCAGCCACTTATTGGCCAATTAAGTCAAGTTCTCACTGAGGGGGTCCAGCTGGCTTCAAGTTATCTTAGATGAATTGATTGAAGACATTCTGCAATCTATGAACCCAGTTTAATGATCTAGGTGATAATACTTGTAATTCTTCTCAGTCAAGGGAATTCGCTGCAGCTGTTGTCTGCAAATCCATGTTCTGATAGAGTGAAGTACCAGAAGAGCATTAATCCGCCCTCAGAGTTTTATAGCGATGACTGCATTGTGAAATGGGAAATTTAAAATTCACACAGCATTGCCAAGTGAAGACAATTTTTTGTTGATGTGTTTTTTATTTTATTCTATTGTAAATGTTAAAAAGGTTACACTGAAGAATACGTTATTGATAATACTTAAAAGTGGCGACTGGACGGCCATATAAAACAACCTACTAAAAATATTGCATAAAATGGTTGAGATACAAAATAAGCTTTAACCTAAAGCATGAACATAATATTTTTTGAAATGCAGAGGTGGGATGGGACTCATAGAACTAAAATTACTGGATAAGATTTTTCTCTAGCTACACAGGAATAAATCCAGAGTAATGCCACTGAAGTGTTACTCCAGATTTACATCTGTGTTATTGAGAACAGAATGCGCATAATTTTTTTCCCCATGAACAGTATTACACGAAGGACATAAATCAATACTAAGGATCTGATTCTGCTCTCAGCTGCAAGGTTGTGTAACCCTGGAGTAACTCCGTATTTACCCCAGTATAAATGAGAGCAGAATATGTCCCTAAACATTTGAGCACCTTCTCTTCCCTGGATTTACTGCCAATGAAATGATAATGAAGAAGTGGCATACTTTGACGTAGGTCTTTACAGTATTTCTAAAACCTATGCTAATCTTCAGATGGCATATGAAAAAAGAAATAAGCCTGTTTACTTGTTTCAGTTGTGTATGTCTGTTTCCTAAACCACTGGAATGTTAATCCCTTCCCTATGAAACAAATAATGTAACTAACACTAGGGAATATTTTTCATGTTGAAAATTCAAAATACTTAGTAATGAAATATCCTACAGTGCATCTGTGAAGTTTCTGTTTATAAAATGGAATCACTGGGTTTTGATTTTCCTATCAGTGTGGCAGCTGCAATATTAATTTATGCTGTGCTGAAAAGACATCCATTCCATTTCTCAGTAGAATGGACTTCCTTTTTTCTGAATGGTGTGATTGAACCTAGCGTTGTGGATATCTGGCTTGCTGAGAGATTCTGTTGCTTTTGATGAGATTTTAAATTTTTACTGTAGGATACAGGGAAAATGTTTGGTTTTTTTAATGGGGTACATTTTCAAAGTGTGACGTGGGTTTTCAAGGCCTCCTTCCTTTCCACCCTTTACTTGGGAGTGCTGAACAGAGCCCAAAATCTTATGGATGTTGATGTGGCTGTGTAATGGGGCTAGTCCCTAAGGCCATAGAGAAGTCTTCCAGGAGGCTAGAGAGGCTCTGGAGGAAGCAGCCAATGAGGAGCTGGGGAAGACTATAAAAGAAGCTGCAGGATCAGAGGCAGTGCAATTGCAAGCCAGACCTGGAAGATAGAAGGTCAAGAGGGCTGGCTAGCAGAACCAGGGATAGCCCAAAGTGGGGAGCTGTTCAGGACACAGTCTCCTGGAGGAGAAGCCCTGGAGGTACCATTCTCCTATGGAGTGGGGAAAGAGACTGAGGGGAAACAGACACTCTGCAGCGCATACTGGGATGGGCCTCTGTTAGAGATGTACCCCGGAAGGTGGTTGTAAATTCACACAAGGCTGTGTGACTTTGCTAGAGGGCTGAGTAGCCACAGGGATTTTAAGACTGAGGAAGTGCAGGAACCCGCATTCTGCCGAATGGAGGGTACTTGTGGGATTTGAGAGCCCGCCCCATTATAAGCTATAACTCTGCTGCTTTGACAGGGATGTAGTTATTCAGGGCCCAAGCCTGTCACCTTTATTTATATTGAGTAGCAGCTTGAAATCAATGGAACTACTCATTTAGAATTATGCTACTCAGCCTGACCAATAATAGGAAAACCCGACCCTTTAATCTGTTAATTTAAAACTTAGTTCAGGTGCTCGTGCCTGGAGATTTCAACAATAACTAAGACTGATGTAACAACCAGGTTTTTTTATATACAAGGTTTTTAGAGTGAACTCCTTTCCTAACCCCAAGATCTTCACTTGCCTCATAGGTGAGGGTATGGCCTAGTGGCTAAAGAGTGAGCCTGGGACTGAAGAGCTATTTGTTCTAAGTTGTTGATCTGCCTCTACTCTGCAGAGTGACAATGGGCCAGTCATTTCACCGTCTCCTGCCTCAGCTTCACCATTTAAAAATCTGGGGTCAGTTTCATCGTTTACTTTGTGAAGTGATTTGAGATCTACTGATAAAAATCACTATACAGAAGTGAGATCCTATTATGTTTACAATAGCCCTGGAATCACAATTAGATTTAATTAAATCTCTGTTTTAAATAACACTTCTAGATTGATGGTATTTTACACCCTCTTCATGCAGGTGTAAATGTTTACCCAACACAGTAGGTAATCAGGGCAAAAGCCTGAGATGTGAATTCTTATGTACCCTGGGCAGTTTCTAAGCCCTGGATTATATTTCCCTAGAACACCCACATGTAGAGCATGGGGAAGCCTCTGGCTGGAAACTTATCTGAGATAGCTTCCGTAATGTAATATATTTTCAGAAGTGCTCAAACACTTCCTTGTTGCCCTAGGAAATTAATGTTCAAAATAATCCACTACTTGCTCCTTCAAGAGCAGGAACAATACACTTCCATCTGCACTTGTAGATTTTTTTTTGTCTGACCAGCAGCAATGCTAAGGTTCAAACTTTGGATAAGTTATCCCTCAGCCTCCTAGCCCTGTTTTGTTCTAGGTCTTCTCAGATTTTTGTCATTGTTTGTCTTTTGTGCTTGTTACCTCATGAAACTACCAGTTTAAACTGCATTATTAAACAGCCCCTTCTCCCCCCCCACCCTTTTTAACTTTCAGTTATTAACAGCAAACTGGAAACCATCTAGTTACTGCAATTGGATTCATCACTCTCTGCAGCTATTTTTTCCTACTAAAACTTGCTTCTGACTGTCTGCCAGGTATGGAACTTCTAGAGCTCCATAAGAAAGTGGTAAGCATGGATAATGGTCTATGCCAAATTGATAGATCAGGGCACTCTTGATTATTAAATGGATTTCCAGTCAGGGCCAGCCTTATGCTTTTTGCTGACATGTGTGGAAAATATTTTCGGAAGTCCCTCCCAAATGCACACTGGAAAAAATAATCCCAACTATAAATACAATATGGGGACTAATTTAGCTATAACTACTCAAGAGAGAGATCTTGGAGTCATTGTTCTTTGAAAGCATCCACTCAATCTGCAGAGGCAGTGAAACAAACAAAACATTAGGAATAATTTAAAAAGGAATAAAACAGAACATCTTATTGCCTCTATATAAATTCATGGTACGCCCACATCATGAATACTGCATACAGATGTGGTTGCCTTATCTCTAAAAAGATATACTGGCATTGGAAAAGATTCAGAAAAGAGCAACAAAAATGATTAGGGATTTGGAACAGGCTCCATATGAAGTGAGATTAAAAAGACTGTGACTCTTCAGTTTAGAAAACAGGTGACTAAGGCAATATTATAGAGGTCTACAAAATTATGACTGGTGTGGAAAAAACGTATAAGGAAAAGTTATTTACTTGTTCCCATAACATAAGAACTAGGAGTCACCAAATTAAATTAATAGGTAGTAGGTTTAAAACAAAGAAAATGAAATTTTTCTTCATGCAGCGCACAGACAGTCTGTGGAACTCCTTGCCAGAGGATGTTGTGAAGACCAGGACTTTAACAGGGTTCAAAAAAGAACTACATAAATTCATTAGGGAAGTTAGGTCCATCAATGGCTATTAGCCAGTATGGTTAGGAATGTTCTCCCTAGCCTCTGTTTGTCAGAGTCTGGAAATGGATAATAGGGGAGGGATCATGTGATGATTACTTGTTCTGTTCATTCCCTCCAAGGCACCAGGCATTGGTCGCTGTTGCCAGACAAGATGCTGGGCTAGATGGACCTTTGATCTGACCCAGTATGGCCTCTTTCTTATGTTCTCCCTACCCCCAAGCAAAAAAAGTGTACACACAAACAAAACTGAGGATTTGACACCCTTGAATGTGATGGTGCCCCCAAATTATTGCACCTTGGAGGCCTCCTTGATCACCCACCCTCCTTGATTCCCCCAACTGGCTTCTGCGAGGTCTCTTGCGCGTTCCTCTGAAGTAGCTGGTGTTGACAGCTGCTGGAAACAGGACATTGGACCAAACAGACTATTGGTCTGTTCCACTGTTTCTAAGACCCCTCCTGTTACAGACATATTTCAATATGAGGGGTTAGTTTCTCAGAGTGCTTCTTAGAATCACAATAAAGGATTTATAAAATCTCCATGCTTGGGTGCCAGTTGTGAGTCTCCTAAATCTACAAGGCATCAAAATAAAAGTGGCCTGATTTCCCAAGGGGCTGACCATACAAGTCCCACTAACCTCAGTGGGATGTTTAGGAGCTTAGCACCTAAAAATGATTTTAGGAGCCTAACCTTAGGCCCTCTAGTTTGGAAATTGGGTCCTCAGCGCCCAACCATGCTACAAATAGAAACATGTCTGGAGCCCTGAATACAACATAAGTGTCCTCCCTTTTATGATTAAAGCACAGCTCCATCATCTGGAGCAGAGATACTTTAGTCATGGTTTAATTGCAACCAGTGCTGCTCACTTGATTATATCTAAGGGCAAGTTCTATGTATACAAGCCTCTCTTGTTCCAGTTCTCAAAGAATTCCTAAAAGAGAGCGCGAATTCCTCAAAGGCACTTGGAGGGGAGAGTGGACATCCTGCCCAGTTGTCTGTAGCCCCTCCAGCAGAGCACAGGTTCAGCTTTGCAAGGAGGGAATAAGAGTGGAATCATGGAGACATTGTTCATTTCTCGTATAGTCCAGAGTTCTGCTCTGCAGTGGTAGCCTGTACAGGGAAAGTACAGGTCTGGACAATTTGCTGCTTTCTCGACTCTCCTGTCCTGAAAAGCCCAGAGGGTCTCTATTGAGCTGTCTGTTAACCATTAGCATTAATGTGACTTACTCTTATTGTGCAGGTCTCTCATCTGTGACATCAGGGTCAACAATCTCACTGAGAAACTCTCTTTGTGCTCAGACAATGTGACCTTCCCAAGTGACCTTCTGGTGAGGTTTGAGGTATTGGTGAAATTTTTAACTAACTCTGTCTAGCTGTTTGCAGACCAGCTCATGTCCCCTCAGAACATATTTTAGGCCTACAATATCTCTGGGACTGCCACAAACAATAGTTGGGAGGATTTCATTCCTATTATTCCTCCATAAACCATACTGCCAGGAAGCTTTGGAAGTGCTGCAGCCTCCTTTTCTGGGTTCTGCCAAGATCCCTTCTAGCCTGAGGGACCCATTGTGTGCTTCTTGGCCTACATTTTTATTCAAGATGGAGTTTGACTTACACTGCACAGCAAATGAATGGGTGACACACAGGAGTTGGTAGAAGGCTAATAGCATGTATTTGATATAATCTTAAATCAGCAGTGAATGGCAGCAGATAAATGGTATTATATAAGAGCTAGGTATTATTATTTTATTACTCACAGTGCATAAAGTTAAGTGTAGGTATAAGACTTTGCAGGACTGGGACCATTTTAGCATTATGAATATAGTAATGGTAGGCTATTACTGGGTTTTGTCTTATTAGATATTGTTGCTCGTTCATATGAAGGAAAATTAAAACTTAATGCAAACAAAATTGCATCTAACCTGTCCGTAATGCGATTTGTGGGAAATGTAAATCAATTGTTCAGAAGAAAGTGATATTCTGTTAGCTTTCCTTAAAATGTGCAAATCCCTCAGCTCTGTTTAGAAGCCCACTTTTTCCCTAATTCTGTTGAGAATTCACATACAACCTTTAATAGATGGCCAAGCCTCCAGGCTTGGCACTTATGGCTGCTGTTCTCCTTGGACACAAGATGATGATGCACATTTTTATTCATAAATGCTACCTATTGAAAAACATAACCACAGGCACATTTGCAAATTGCTGGCCTGGTACTGCATTCCTTGCACACCCAAAACTTCTAGGCTGTGTCTAGACTGGCAAGTTTTTCTGCAAAATCATCTGCTTTTGCGGAAAAACTTGCCAGCTGTCTACACTGGCCGCTTGAATTTCCGCAAAAGCACTGACGATCTCATGTAAGATTGTCAGTGCTTTTGCGGAAATACTATGCTGCTCCCGTTCGGACAAAAGTCTTTTTCCGAAAAACTTTTGCGCAAAAGGGCCAGTGTAGACAGCAGAGAATTGTTTTCCGCAAAAAAGCCCCGATCGCGAAAATGGCGATCAGGGCTTTTTTGTGGAAAAGCGCGTCTAGATTGGCCACGGATGCTTTTCCGCAAAAAGTGCTTTTGCAGAAAGGCGTCCTGCCAATCTAGACGCACTTTTCCGAAAATGCTTTTAACGGAAAACTTTTCCGTTAAAAGCATTTCTGGAAAATCATGCCAGTGTAGACGTAGCCCCAGTGTCTTCAGATGACCCCTCTGATCCAGTGGTTTGAAAACATCTGCTCCTCCTTCTCCATTCCTCTCATGGAGGACTTGAAGAATGCCTGTGATTTTTAGGGGGAGCCAAAACAAAGGTGGAAAACTTCAACCCCATGCACCTACTTTACATGTGTTTTCTGACAGGGGCTTTGCTCATCTCACTCCTAACAATCCACCCTGTCATATGGTTAAAATGATGAGCCTTTGCTAATCTGACATTTATGTAATGCCATTGACTTCAGTGGAACCCTTTGTACCAGCGTATAAATGGGAGGAATCAGGTACAATATACTGATGGATATAAAAGGTAGTAATGCCACATTTCTTTAAATACATGCTCTTGATGATGGAAAATAGCCTGTCTGATTAAGAAATAGATGGTTCAGAAAATTAGGGAAGCAGAATTACAATTTTTACTTCATTCATTTCTGGTATCATCACATCTTTACACATCTGTAAGTATAATTATAAACTACCTCTGGGTATGTCTACACTACCCCGCTAGTTCGAACTAGCGGGGTAATGTATGCATACCGCACTTGCAAATGAAGCCCGGGATTTGAATTTCCTGAGCTTCATTAGCATAAGCGGGGAGCCGCCATTTTTAAATCCCCGCTGCTTCGAACCCCGTGCAGCGCGGCTACACGGGGCTCGAACTAGGTAGTTCGGACTAGGTTCCTACTCCGAACTACCGTTACTCCTCGTGAAACGAGGTGTACCGGTAGTTCGGAATAGGCACCCTAGTCCGTACTACCTAGTTCGAGCCCCGTGTAGCCGCGCTGCACGGGGTTTGAAGCAGCGGGGATTTAAAAATGGCGGCTCCCCGCTTATGCTAATGAAGCCCGGGAAATTCAAATCCCGGGCTTCATTAGCAAGTGCGGTATGCATACATTACCCTCCTAGTTCGAACTAGGAGGGTAGTGTAGACATACCCTCTGTGATGGCATTAATGGTATACACACACACACGCTATTAATGCTTTTGTGTGCTTGTGTATATGTTTTCCTCTTGTGTTTATGTAAGCCATTGTGTTGTGTTTTAATGTTTAGCAGTACTACATTTTGTTTGTAGTAATGATTTTCTAAAAAAATCATTCATGATTATTAAATCTAACACAATCGTAAAATCATAGAACTGGAAGGGACCTCTACAGGTCAAGTCCAGTTCCCTGCACATAAGGGTCTTTTTCAGTTTGTTGTAGTAATAACTTCCGAAAAGTATAATTAAATTAATAAAGTAGAATAGAAAATATAAATAACATTTAAATGTTTTGAATTATGATGTCTAAAATTAAGCATAACTTTACATGAAAGATCAATTGCAATTCTAACTTTTACATCAATTTGTATATGAACTGAACACAAGCATGCCTACTTACCTACTATATTCAGTTTTGGTCAGTAGAATCGGGACTGTGTAATTGCATTGGCACATTTAAATGGCTATACAGGAAATTCCATAGGTTGACTCCCTCTACTCTGTTACTACACCAGTTTTAAGGTGGATGTAATTGCATTGACATAAATCTGCATCATATTTTTCATTTATGGAGTGGTATAAATCTGGTGTGAGAAAGTAGAGAATAAGCCCATGAAGTCTAAAAAGCTGAAAGTTCTGCTTATGTCATGGAATAAGGCCTTCTGATTGCAACTCTGATCTCTTTGTCATAAAGGTATTAATGGTCTTCAAAAGGTAACATGTAAGCAAACATAGATAGAAGAAAAAAGAACAGGGAGTTTGGTGGCACTTTGCAGACTAACCGATGTATTAGTGTGAAAGCTTTCATGAGATACAACTCACTACTTCAGATGCTTGAAGAGAAAATATAAAGAAAAAAGGAAGGGATACAGAGATGGGAGTGTGACCTCCATGCTAGATGAATCAGTCTCACCGCCAACAGTAAGGAGAAGGGGAAATATCTGGAGGGGAAATTACCTATTGTAATGTGAGAGCTGTTCCATGTTTCTACAGGTTGAACCTCCTAAATCCAGGTCTCTCTCGTCCGGCAACATCTGTGGTCCAGCAGGATCACAGATGTTGCTGGACAAGAGAGTTCTGGCACTCAGGAGTGCGAGCCAGTCGGGAGTCCAGTGGCAGAAGATTCCCACCATTGGGACTGATGAGCCCCATCCTTGGGGAGCCCCAGCTGAGCGTGGCACAGCAGGGCAGCCACAGAGCCATAACCTGGTGTGGCACTAGCTGGGCAGCCATGGAACTCCAACTCAGTGGGACAGCCAGAGTCCTGCCCCCAGGAAGTTACAGCTGGCTGGGACAGAAGCACAGCTGCTGCAGAGCCCCACCCCCAGGAAGCCCAGCCAGGCGGGACAGCAGCAGGGCCAAGCTGGCTGGGGAGCTCCATTCCCAGAGAGCCCCAGACAACTGGCAGAAGTGGGCCAGGGCCAAACCCCAAGCCCTGTAGCAGCAGGACTGGAGCAGGAGGGAGGGGCAATGTCCTTGGAGGCCGGTGGCAGAGGACCTCCCCTGATCTGGCAAATTCCCTCATTTGGGACCGAGGGTGCTGGACCGGAATGTCCAACCTGTATTAAACTTCTTGACAGTGTTAAATTTGCATATGAATTCCAACTCAGCAGTTTCTGCTTAGTCTCTTTTTGAAGTTTTTTTTTCCTGAGAATGGCAACTTGCAAGTCAGTAATTGTGTATCTAGAGAGGTTAAAGGGTTGCCCCACTGGTTTTTGTATGTCATTCTTTTGATGTCTGATTTCTGTCCATTTATTCTTTTGTGTAAAGACAGTCGGATTTGTCCAGTGTACATGGGGGAGGGGCATTGCTGGCACATGATGACATACTTCACATTAGTAGATGGGTACATGAACGAGCCTTTCATGATATGGCTGATGTGGTGAGGTCCTGTGATGGTGTTACTAGAGCAACTATATGGACAGAGTTGTCAACGGGGTTTGTTGCAGGTTCCCGAGTTAGTATTTCAATTGTGAGGTGTGAAGCTGGTGGTGAGAATTTGGGTTTTTGAGTGTGAGAGGATTTCCCTGCTATGGAGCAATTTAGTGGAACATGAAATATAGCCTGAACCTTTTAGATGGATTCCTTGTGAAATTGGGATGGGAGTGATGTACGCAACACACTAACGCACTCACTGCCCCCACCATGGATTCTCAGGCCCTTGGAAAGCTCTCCATAGATACAAGTACAGGAGGATGATGATCCAGAGATGGTTAACCCTACATCATGATATAATACGGGTAAGATCCACCAATACAGAAGCCCTCCAGGACTGTCTCACTCCTACCTTGTACTCCTCCCCTCTGTTTATTTGTTGTGTATAGCTGCTTCTCTTAGTCTAGAGACCACATGTCTGCTATGTATGCACAATGCTTTGCATAATGGGGCTGTTTTTCTTGAATGAATCTAGGTCTAACTGCATCACGAAAATAAATAATGATTGTCCTTTTTATTCATCCCACAGTTAGGACCCCAGAATCTGGCCTACACTGAATATACCCATTCCTTGAATAGGAATGTCACTGTCATGTAAACATAAGAACAACCATTCTGGGTCAGACCAAAGGTCCATCTAGTCCAGTACCTTGTCTTGCAATAGTGGCCAATGCCAGATGCCCCAGAGGGAGTGAACAGAAACAGGTAATCATCAAGTGATCCCTCTCCTGTTATCCATTTCTAGCCTGTGACAAACAGAGACTAGGGACACCATTCCTACTGATCCTGGCTAATAAGTATTGATGGACCTAACTTCCATTAATTTATCTAGTTCTTTTTTGAATTTATCTAGTTCCTGTTAAAGTCTTGGTTTTCATAACATCCTCTGAAGTTCCATAGGCCAACTGTATGCTCTGTGAAGAAAAACTTCCTTTTGTTTGTTTTAAATCTGCTTCCTCTTAATTTCATTTGGTGACCCTTAGTTCTTATGTTATGGAACAAGTAAATAACTGTTCTTTATTCACTTTTTCCACACCAGTCATGATTTTATAGACCTCTATCATACACACACACACCCCTTAGTTGCCTCTAGTTTATATTAGTTTTCACAATACAAACTAAAGTCTATTCAGAAGCCAGGGGAATATTTAGCTAAAGGTTCCTGGTGACAAAAAAATCCACGATGAAATGTAAGGTGTTGGAATATGACACCAAGCTCTACATTCTTAATCCAATTACAGTGGAATAACTCTTAAGATTGATGGCGCTCCAATGAGCTCTGAAGCTAGCCATGAAGCTCAAGAGAGTAACAAAGTAAGGACAGGTAAGTTTCATTGTTAGCATGAGGGCATTAAGATGGAAACAAAATTAGAGAAAATTTGGTTGGGTAACGGTGTTGAAAAGGCTTATTTAATAAAGACACATGATTTGCTGAAGAACATATGAAGATGAAATCCAAAGATATGTCATCTATAGGATTCCAACCACTGCAGAGCCATGGAGATAAAGGGAGAAGAGCAGCTCCCTGAAATATAAAATTGTTACAGGAAAATAACAAAATGGTACACAGATAAAATTCTGTTTTCAGTTACACAAGTGTCACTCTATAAAAGCTCCAGTTATTTCAGTGGAATTACTTTTGGTTTACACAAGAGTTACTAAGAGAAGAATCTGACCTGTAGTGACATACACTTGAACTAGGTAATAAGATTCCAGGATTGTCACCCTGTGTGTCACTTTGAAGTCTAGGATGTCTGGAGAGTCATCGTGAGGCAATGGAAATGGTTACAAGCATGGTTAGGAACTTTCTCTCATTTTTTTTATCCTCCAGTTCAATCATTATTGGAATTCATAATCTGTTAAGGTGCATCTACACTGCACCCAGAGCTCGAAATAAGCTATGCAATTTGAGCTATGCAAATTGTGTAGTTTATTTTCAGTTAATTTCAAAATAGAACACTATTCCGAAACATTTCTGACTCCTTGTGGAATGAGGTTTACAGGGACATCGGGATAGTGAGCTTGTTATATTTCAAAATAATGGGTTTGCTCAAAAGACACGGAACCGCAGTGTAGACCTAGCCTTACTGTCCAATGTTTGTTTTCAGCCATTTCCTTCTTGTTTAGCCTTGCAAATTACACCTGCATAATAGCATGGGTTTTCACCTAGTATGGAGGAAAAGTTTGTTGCTGAGGGAAAAGGATTTGAATGCATATTTGATATTAAAGTCCAAACATTTTGGTGAGAGGCATGTCAACAGCTAAGAGTGATCATGGTATTATAGAGCCTTCCCAACTTCAGAAAAAGTGGCCTTGAGACTAATAAGGAATACGCAATTAACATTCAATGAATTGTTATCACCTTTTGGAGGTTAAGTTAAATGTGTGACAGATTATTACTGGCTAAAAATCAGGCTTGTCTGGGAGAATGAGTGTAACTACTCACATTTGAAGGTGCTAATCAGAATGAGTAATGGATGCAGAGTGGGGGATGTGTGTGTTCCGTTACTTTGCTTGCTCTGACAGAACGGTAGGGCTGGGTACTTGCAAAGCAATGTTGTTACTAAGTAATCCATTTTGGAACATTTACTTAGCTCTCCTTGGCTCGCAGTGGGAGTTGTGCAGCCTCACTGAGGGAAGGATGGCCCTTCCCTAGTTCTGTTGGCTCATTCATTGAAGTTGTATGTAGGTATAGAATGTCATAGCAAATGTAGTATTTGTGAAAGGAACTGGACTGACATCACTAGAGACAGAAATCCCTTTTATCCTTTACCTGCGCTGTGGCCTACCCAAGCCATAGCTCCTCAGACTCCAGCACGTGTAGAAAGCTGCAATCCACCTGCTTACACACATAAAAATGTGACAAACATCCATCCGCAAACATGTCTGCTGATTCAGCTGTCATTTAAGGAACTAATTGTAACTTGCACCAAAGTGACCCAGAAAATTGTAAGTTGCTCCTGTTGGCATAAGAGGCCAGGCTCAGATAAGAAATTACCCGTGAAGAGAGCAGCTGGTATTGCTGCTGCCTGTCCTTCCAGCTTTCCACTAGGGGGAGCTACTGAAAATTATGGCCCGGTCATTGTAGTAGTGGTAAAGGCTGTCGTGATTCACGATCAGTGCAGGAGGGATGACTGGGACTATTCTCAGAGGCTGGTACAATTCTGGGGATGAATCTGGTTCTTTATTTGTAAACCCTCCCTGTAATCAAGCCCATCTCAGACAATCACTGCTCCCTATGCATCCTCTAGCACAGATGTCCTCTTTATCCTTCCATGCTCTCTGACACTGCCAGTGTGAAACTCTTCTCCACTGTGATGTTGGCCTGATAGTATAGACTTCCCATAGCCTCCATCTCATTCCAATGGTGCAAGAAAACATTGTTTCTCTCCCTTAACCTTTGTGTGTCTCCACACCCAAGCTGTGATTACTTCTCTTTGTAAGTGCAGTAGGCACTCTGGAAAGCACTTTGGAGTTCAGCTTTCATTGAAAGTGTGATTAAAAATAAAATTGTGAGGCATTTTCATGCTGAGAGTGACTGCACTGTACTGCTCCACCAACATGCCACAGCCGCAGCCAAGAGAAACCACCTGTTAGGTTGAGAGTGTAGTTAAGTATCCATGCCCATTCAGTCCTTGGCCTTGGCACTGAAATCGCTGACAAAGATGCCAATTAGCATCTGTTATGGTGGCATATTTGTGATGTGGACACCAGTCCACTAGAAACTGGAAAAGCCACCACTTAGATCCACATAGCTCCCCTGTACAGCTGCCAGATGGAAACCATTTTTACCACTACTGACCTGGGCTAGTTTTGAATAGTGATTTAGAAAGTGAAAGGCATGAAACCATGTTACCAATCTTCTAAACCACACAACTGCTTTCTAACATGAGAGTATATTCTTGTAGCTCATGATCTCTGGTTCTGGAATTATCTATTATTTTGTGCAATGCTTAGTAAAGGTACATTGCTTCATCACAGCTTGTGACATAGAGGGTAAACTACAAAGCTATATAAACAGGTATTCACAACACTAGATCAGGTTTGCATCCATCTGTCCAGGAACACATGAAGGCTGATTTGTGTTGTGACATTTATTTTCATGAATGAAGGGAAGAAGGATAACACATACGAAAAATAAAGATAAAAAGTCACAAAAGATTAGCCATCACTTGTGTGCACATGTGCTGTGTGTGTGTGTGTGTGAATTTCCTCCCCCCCCACACACACACTTTGGACACATTCAGAGCACGTGTGCACATATGAGTGACTTTTGTGTGTGTGTCTGTATAGATAGATATATAGATATATACACACCATACAGAGCCATGAAAACACATATGTATGTTGCACACACTGTAAGTGTGTATATAAATATTCATATAGGCTGCGTCTAGACTGGCCAGTTTTTCCAGAAAATCAGCCGCTTTTCTGGAAAAACTTGCCAGCTGTCTACACTGGCCGCTTGAATTTCCGCAAAAGCACTGACTTCCTACTGTAAGAAATCAGTGTGTTTTGCAGAAATACTATGCTGCTCCCGTTCGAGCAAAAGTCCCTTTTGTGCAAAACTTTTGCGCAAAAGGTTCAGTGTAGACAGCTGAGATTTGTTTTGCGCAAAAAAGCCCCGATCGTGAAAATGGCGATCGGGGCTTTTTTGCACAAAAGCGCGTCTAGATTGGCCACGGACGCTTTTCTGCAAAAAGTGCTTTTGCAGAAAAGCATCCGTGCCAATCTAGACGCTCTGTTCCGAAAATGCTTTTAACAGAAAACTTTTCCGTTAAAAGCATTTCCGGAAAATCATGCCAGTCTAGACGTAGCCATAGAGTGTATAGGTATATGGTCTACAATATACTTATATATTATAAAGAACTGAAAGTATTTTAGATTGCAGTGTGGAATGTGAGAATATATATGAAGCATTAAACTATGTGTGGTCATCATCAAATAAGCTGTGTATTGAACAAGCAAAAGAACACATGAAATTGTGCATATACAAGCATATACAAGTATATACAAGCAATAGGTTCGTTCACATACAGAAAGATGTTCTTGTAAATGAATGTGTGTCTACTTGTAGATACACACACAGAAACAGCTATGGGTGTTTGTATATGTCTGAGAGGCTTCTCAAAACTAATAATGGAACTTGAAACAAATGTATGTTTATATTAAGTTAAATTTCTGGCATAAAGATGATTGTATGACTGTATTAATGGGGACATTATGGCTCCACTTTCACTTAACATCTGAGTTGTTCACATTAAAACATGCCTTTGGCCTGACAAGGCATTATTAACTTGCATTTAATAAAAATAAAATATTACTTTAAAAAAATTGAAAGCTGACAAATTTGATTTAAATGGATACTGAACTTCAGGCAAATGTGTTGTTTGAACTCTGCCTGCTGCACTGTAGCTGACAGGAAGCATTAAAATAATACTGAGTGGTCAATATGTGATTAAATATCACATGTCAAGCTTAGCAAGAATGTTCCTTCCAAAGAAAATTATATTGCTAAAAATAAGTGACAAATTCTAAGCAGCCCCTTCAAATCCATAAAGACATGTGAAAGAAGGGAAACATACTTGTAATGAAACAGGATTTCTGCAGGAGAGAGAGAGGATATAGTGCCTCCGCTACAGTGGCATATATGGCATCTACAGGTAATCAGATAAAAATGATTACACATATTGTAAACAATAAATTTCCTTTGCATTTGCCATAAGAACATAAAGAAAGGAGACAAGCTATATTTTCACACCATGTTTTCATCTGTCATGCTGTTCTGTCTAAAGGATATATAACATTCTTGGCTGAGCAAAGCTAGAGCTGCACTTGCAACAGAAAACTTGCGTTTAATCCAAATTTAAACTGGCTGCCTGCTTCCTAACCAGGCGTAGTAATAATTAATAAATTAATGACAATAAATAATCAATTCCTGACATTAGATACCTAGAGATGTGTGTTCATAACAGGTATAGTCTGTGGGTTTTGTCCCTGATTCAGGAATACACTTAAGCATGGGCTTAACTTTCAGCTCATGCTTAAGTCCCATCAATATCACTAAAAGTTCCTAAACAGGGTTGCAATCCCTGAATTATGGTGTTTGGCTCCAGTGGGATCACTCCAGATTCACAGGTGTAAATGAGTTCAGAATCTAGAACTCTGCTCTGAGACAAATTGCTTTATATGCTTAGTTCAAGAAGTTGCCCAAGCCGGGTAAAATCTTATCTGAGGTGCATTTATCACTGCCTGAGCTCAAAATAAGTTTTAAATGTTAGAAATGAAAAAAGTGCTACCAGATGGTGTCAAGATAACTCATCTGACAGTTCAAAAAATGTGATTTAGCTCAATAGCAAGACCAGGTATTTTGAATTAGTTTATACTTATCAGAAGTCCTCATTTTATGGACCAATATGAAGGGGAAATGACTAGTCCTATGGAATTGAAGAGATTGTGAATTATTTGCACACTGTGGGCTTGTTTTTCCTGTACTCTGCAGCTGGTGTAATGTGGTCATTTACACTTTCACGATGTGTAACTAAAAGGTTATTTTCCCATCTTGCCAGCTTTTACAACCACTCTACACTGTATTATAAATAACTGCACTAGGTACAAGGCAGTGGATTATTAGGAATTTTTTAAGTACAGTAATTTAAAATGCAAATGCAATTTTTTTAATTCTAAAATCTGTAATCCATGCCCCCTACCCCAGATGTTAATGAGTTAGTTCCATGCATCACAGATAGGTGTAAGTGGCATAGGAGTCAGCTTCATTTGGACTGTTCTTGGAATAAGATACTTGGAGCCAAATTCTGGTCTTATTAAATTTGTACAAAGCAACTAAAAGGTGCCTGAACTGAGCAGCTGAGCTCTCCCCCAGGGTAGGAGAAGCCACAGATGGCATAGACCTGAAAGAGTGATTCTACCCCAATCCTTCCTGTGATCCCATTTCGAGGGAGTGGGGGGGGATGCTGGGAACACATCCAATCTGGTAACAGCAATGGCTCCCTGGGCATTTGGGCAAGGTTAGAGCAGTCCTGGTACTACTCTGACTTACATTGGGGATGAAAAGAGTGTCAAGGTGATGCAAAGTCAACTTTATTCTTTTCACCAGCTCAGGTCCTGTGCCAAACAAAAGGCTTGAGCCCTTAGGTCTGAGTGAGGCCTTCATGACTGCCAACAAGCTAGCAGCACCTAAAGAAAGGCTTTTCTCTTGACAGCCAGCCATATGTCTGATTCCAAACTCTGGCATGCAGGATAGGCCCATCCCTAGGGGAATGAAGAGGGAGGAAAAGAGAACTTCACACACAAAGGCTATGTCTACACTCGCGGCTTCTTGCGCAAGTACAGCCGTTCTTGCGCAAGAATCTGCAGAGCGTCCACACTGCCCGCCTGCTCTTGTGCAAGGAAATTTATAGTACGGTGCGGTAAGAGAGGGCTCCTTGCGCAAGAGTTACACCTGATAAAAAAGAGCGTAAGCCCTCTTGTGCAGGAGCTCTTGCGCAAGAGGGCAGTGTGGACGCTCGGCAGGGATTTCTTGCACAAGAAAGCCCTATGGCTAAAACAGCCATCAGAGCTTTCTTGCACAAGAGAGCATCCACACTGCCAGGGGAGCTCTTGTGCAAAAGCACAGTGCCCACATGGCAGTGTGGATGTTTTCTTGTGCAAGACTTCTTGCACAAGAACCCTTGTGCAACATGTTCTTGCTCAAGAAGCCGCCAGTGTAGACATAGCCAAACTCTACGGCTGAGTCTAGACTGGCAAGTTTTTCCACAAAATCATCTGATTTTCTTGCCAGCTGTCTACACTGGCCGCTTGAATTTCCGGAAAAGCACTGATGATCTCATGTAAGATCGTCAGTGCTTTTCTGGAAATACTATGCTGCTCCCGTTCGGGCAAAAGTATTTTTCCGAAAGACTTTGGTGCAAAAGGGCCAGTGTAAACAGCACAGTGGTGTTTTCCGCAAAAAAGACCCGATCGCGAAAATGGCAATCGGGGCTTTTTTGCAGAAAACTGCGTCTAGATTGGCCACGGATGCTTTTCCGCAAAAAGTGCTTTTGCAGAAAAGCATCCTGCCAATCTAGATGTGCTTTTCCGAAAATGCTTTTAACGGAAAACTTTTCCGTTAAAAGAATTTTCGGAAAATCATGCCAGTGTAGACATAGCCAGAGTCTACACTGCAGGCTTCTTGAGCAAGAACTGTTTTGTGCAAGAGTTCTTGTGCAAAAATTCTTGCACAAGGGTGTGTCCACGCTGCCATATGCTTTTGCACAAGAGCATCTATGGCAGAGTGGATGCTCTCTTGCACAAGAAACCCCTGTTGCCCGGCCACACTGCCTTCTTGCACAAGAGCTCTTGCACAAGAGGGCTTATTCCTCATGGGGAGAGGAATAACTCTTGCACAAAAAGCCCTCTTTTCCGATGCTTTTACTGTACATTTACTTGCAGAAAAACACGTGTGCAGTGTAGATGCTCTGCAAGTTTTTGCACAAGAATGGCTATACTTGTGTAAGAAGCCTGCAGTGTAGATGTAGCCAAAGGTTTTCATAGTGGAAAGTGAAGGGCAAAGGGAACAGGTAGCAGCCCTGACATTATAAAGGGCATTTGAGGCAATATTTTCTCTGTTTAATGCTTGCCTGGGGTAGGCCTCAGGGACTGGAAACATGGCTCTATCATAGCTATAGCTGATCAGGTGCTATGATAAGGAGCTTTGCAGAGTATGTGTCTAGATCTAAACAAAACTCCACCTAACTTCTGAGTTGCTCCATTGCTTCAGTCCCCAAACTAAACCACAAATCTCACACTGTTCCTTAGAAACATTATTTTTATTGCAGGGTAAGGAGTAAAAATAATGCTTGAAGCTCTCCAGTGTGTATCCTTATGTATGATAGTAATTCCTTATGTGGAATTCATTCTGTAAGTATGAAAAATATAAATGTTGCATTTTATGTTGTAGTTTGTGTTAGACCTGAAGAATCATGTCATTTTAAAGACTTGAAACCTCTTTAAAAGGAGACATTTGAAATTGCAAATCATGTTGTGTATTATGGAACTAAAAAGACTTAGCTGGATGCAGGATTTACATGAAAGGATGGTATATTATCTTTTGGCAGTATGGTAGATTGCCTTTTGGAATGAATTATTTGAATACTTTTGATGAAGGATGCAACTGATTGAATTGGCAGAAAAGTGTAGATTTATAACTAGGAAGCTTGGTATGACAATGCCAGGCTACTGAAAACTTAAGGGTGCTTGTCAGCTAAAGATAACCTTTTTATTATTAAGCACACCTTCACAATCACGCAAGAAGGCATCCAAGGTCATAAATATAGTGACTAGCCTTCCATCTAATTTCTAACAGGCTGCAATAGTGCAAACTATATAGAAACTAACAGTCACCCATGCTGAACAGCATCTAGCATGAGCTGAGTTGGAGGTCTTTGGTTAATTTCCTAGAAAGCTGTCTGGCCAGCTCTCTTTCAGATATTTAGCTATATTGCATCTCATCCTCCCTTCACACCTCTGCTCAAGTGAATGAAGGTTTTGTCCTCAGCACCAGTGGTGATGTAGTCAGGGAGTGACAACATGTCCATTTGGGATGCAGATGAGCAGGTTCCCAGCAATCAGAAGGATCGGGTAAGTGGGACACACTAGCAACAAGCAAATTATCAAGCCTGTAAGCATGAAGATTGCAAATGTCTGCTGGTTTCTTAACTTATTATTTTTGGCAGGGTTGCATATGTTCTCTGTGCTCATTCCATGAATCCAGCTGATTATTATTCCAATCACCAGAGGAAGAGAGAGTCACATTAATTTGTAGTAATTAATAGCACTGATGCATTTGACAGCGCATGTTAACAAGCCTCTTTGATTGTTTGGATCTCTAACTGCGGCCCTTCTTGTTTGCATCACCTCCAAGGAATTCATAATATCAAAGCTTAACGGTATCTGATACTTGTCAAAATGCAATTT
>NC_143060.1:35160000-35222500 GCF_052426305.1 Pelodiscus sinensis | reverse complement strand
ATCGGATGCATCCCGGAACTACATGTTTGCTTGTGCTTCCCAGCTAGTAGCCCTGCATCTCCCTCCCCGCTAGTCCTTTGTCAAGAGGGGGCTGATCTTGTATTCCCAGCCCCGGAGAAAGGAAGGAGGTAGCAGGCTGCCCTCCTAACGCGGATTTTGCCTTAATACTGTGCATCGCGGAGTCGGAATTAAAATCGTCTGGAGCAGAAAGCAGCTATTTTTTTCACATTGTTAAACATCCCAGACAAGTCTCCCAATTAGTGCAAAGTGTTAAACCCTCCTGCCTTCAGAAAAGAGCACGGGAGAAGAGAGGCTATCAAAAGAGGGGCAGGAATCAGAGAGGAAAAAAGCATATTTATTGGATTGGCATTTTTCTTAACAGCCCTTCTTCCTCCTAATGATATTTACTTAACTGTATTTGACAGCAGTTAAGAACACGTCTCCTGTAAACAGGATCTATTCTACTTTCGCCTCCAACTGCCTGTCAGTTCCAAAGCCAATCGCAGTAATAACCGCTGGATCATTTTAAATGTGGCTAAACCTACGCTGGACAAAATCAATCTGCCATTTGTTGGCTCGGAAGGAAATCACTTGCACAGTTTGACGAATTGCTTGCAGTACCCTTCAGCAATCCTTAATCGCATCTCTCTTTCCCTCCCCTTCCTTGCAGCCCTCCTCTCTATTTTACCCTTTCGCTTGGACTTCAGGTAATCTGAAATGGCACTGACCCTTCTCATCCTTCCGATTACCTTTCTGAAGCATGAACTTGGTATAAAATCACACATCAGAAAATTCACTATAATTATTTTGCAATGCCATCAGCACAGATCAATCAAGGAGGAAGCCCAGTAGTGGAATGCTCCTCGCAGCCATATCTGCGGCCAGGAGCGTCCCGCCTGACTGACAGCTTTGGTAATTAAGTGATTGTATAGACCTCTCCAACTGTTCTAACAACCTTGTCAGGGCCTGTCTGTGGACAGAACAAGCTGAAATCAATGTGCTTTCTGCTCTCTGAGCATTTCTGATCATGTACTCAACCGGCATGGGGAGGGGGAAGCGGACAAAAGGAAAACAGGGGCACTAAACGCTGGGACTCGGCTTTGGGGCAGAAAGTTAACTTTTGGGGACGAGAGCGGAGGGAAATGGGGGATCCCGTGAGAGGAGCGACCCATCTGCGGCCCAAGAAAGGGGCTTTAAAGGGCTGGCGGGGAAGGGGTGGTAGATAAGGCGCTGGCAGTGTCTCGTCTGTTCTTTAGGGCTAGGTTGTGCACAAAGCACTTCCCCGCGCGTGGATGGCCGGGCCCCCTCTGTCTCCAAGAGCCCCTGGGCCTCCCCCGCTTCTCCCCCCCCCCACTTTGTTCCAACTCAGGGACGCTCTGCCTCTCCTCCCGGGAAGCAGCAGCAGCAATTACTGGGAGGTCCCGTGGATTTCCGTCTGAGCTCTAAGAAGAGTCTCTTGGCACAGTGCAAATGTCAAGCAGCCGCTTTGAATACCGGGGCTGCTCAGACTGTTACATTTCACAGTGCGCTGGGCTCTTCCCTCCCGCCCCTTCCTAGAAGTTACAAATATGTTAGTGAGTCAACAGGAGCCTCCACACCCTCCCAGCGCCCGGGGAAGGAGGTGAAAGCCCCGTAGTCAGCCTGGGGAGTGTGGGTGTGGGAGGCGAAGGGAGGGACCAGAAAGGCAGTTGCACCAAATTCACCCCGGCAGCTCGCAGCTGCTGGCAGGGAGCAGGCTCCCTTCGCCTGTATTCCGAATTCCAGCTCCCAAGCGAGGCCTGCGTGTAAGTCCACGCGGGGGGAGCGCTGCTCTGTGTAGTGTGGCCACACAATCACTCTTAAATCGGTCCCTGGGCTTGGCACAGCCACGAGGAAGCGGCAGGACTACGCGGTCCTGCACCTTAGGGGGAAAGGGGGCGGGGGAGAGAAAGGATTGACAGCTTCAGTTCCTTTTCTCTGGCCTCCATTCCTCCTCCGGAGAGAGCGCGCTACTTCGGATACAGCACCCCCATTGGGGAGGCGCTGGTGTCTAATTAGTGCTAACCGCGCACACAGGATATTGAATGATAATGATAATAATGATACAAATATTAATACCCTGGAATCTTTCCGCCGGGAATAGACGAGGATGCAGTTTTGCAGTATACACAAGCGGTGGGTTTTTTCCTGCGCTCGCCTTTCCGGCTTTGCTGAAGAAGGACAAAGCTTATTCTGGTGTAGATTTAATCTCTGATCTCTTGATATCAAGCCAAGAGACAAGATTTCCCCGGTACCCCTTCTGGTTGCAGGACGGGCTCTCTTATTCAGGGGCTCCCCCATTCAATTGCACAGCTCCTGTGGGCGCCAAGCGGGTCTCCCTCCGGCAGAAACCGCTCCCATAAATAATGTAGACAAGGAAAATGCTTTGAAAACTTGGGGGTTAGGCTTCCTGGTTGAGCGATTTCTGAGCCTGGTTACTTCTCAGCCTGTTGAAGCGCCGCCTTTACTAGCGCAGCCAGGTTCCACTTTCCGTGTAAACACTGGCCGGGCGAAGCCTGGAGTCCCTTGGGGAGCGGCCCTGGCTCTCTGGGCCGGATTTTGTGTGACCTCTCTGGCCGCCTGTCGGAAGCAGATCATTTCACCGTCTCTCCTTAGATCTGCGCTTGCGGAGCCAAACCCCTATCACAGGAGAAGCATTTTCAAGAGCAGCTGAAAACTCCAGCTTGGCTGGGCAGCGCGGGGACCCGCCCGTGAGGGACACGAGCGGTGCTTCTGTGACGGGTCACGCTGTGGCCCCTGCTTCCCAACGCCCGATCCCCTGGGCAAGGGGGGCTTGTCCCGGCTGTTGCTGGCCGTCGGGAGCGAGGAGCGGGAGCAGCTCGGACTCCCACCCCGCGCCCCCCCAGCGGGCAGGAATCGATAGGGTGCAAAGCTCCGAGCCGCTGTCCCCGATCGACCGTCGGCTCGATACCATGATACCCGAACTGGTAGCGCTCCATGGGCTCCCCTCGCCGCTCCCGGGCACACAGCCATTGATTGGCGCTCAAAGTGGCGCTTTAATTAACTGCCTAGTAATTAACTTCGGGAGCGAATTCTCCTGCTCTGAGTGACACTTTCGCTCATTGCTTTGATTGGGGGTCTCCTCTGCTCCCCCCAGCCCAGCTCGCCCGTAGGCCGCCAGGAAATGCAGCGCCAGGGCCTAGTGGGCCGCGGGCAGGGCCGGGCGCCTCCCCAGCTGCCCGCGTCCGGCTTTCACGAGGCGGGGAGGCCGGTGGCGAACCCCTCCGCGGGGCTGCGGCCGGGAGAAGCGCTCCCACAGGACTGGGCGGACCCGAGCTGCGCTCTCCGCGTAGGCAAGGCCGGGTTAAGGCTCAGCCCGGTCTGGCACAGCCCGAGCAGCTCCCGTGCCATGGAGCGGAGCGTTTCGTCCTTGGCCGCCCAGTGGCACACGCTGTCCCGTTGTCCAGGCAGGCCCGGCCCAGGCTTCCCGCGGCTTTCCTAAGGAAAGGGACCGAGAAAGTTACCCCACCTCCGAGCCTTGTCACTAGCGACTGCGGGGATTGTCTAAGGGCTGCTATTCCGCTCGAGTGTCACAGGTCCAGCTCCCCCTAACTTCCCCGAGGAGCGCGCGGGGCTGGGCCGAGCCCCGCCACTGAAAACTAAAGGCACAAGAGTAAAGCTTGTTTTGTATAGGCCAGTTCCTGCGCGTAAAAAACTCACGGGGGGATGGGGTGTGAACTGGCCCGCCTGCAGTTTTTCTTGCCAAAGATCTACAGACACGCATGGGTTTGTGTTTTAATCTAGTAGCTGACATCCTCTATTAGGGCTCTATGACGAGTTGCCTTTTATAAAGCGTCAGGAAGCAAGAGCGAACACGATAGAGGGGGAAAATGTCATCGAAAGGTATCCGAATAAATCCGCATCTAGAAACAAGCAAACATTTTAAATATGCTTTTCGAGGTATTTTCTATTACACATTTCTGCTTTGACAATAATATACACAAGAATAAACATGACCATGAAAATAGAAGTATTAACGGTTTGATGGCATGACTTTAAGCTCTAAATCCTGTGCCTGAAACAGAAGTGTATTGTTATTTAAAGGATTAGGCAAGTGTAACATCTTATCTCAGATCAGACATTTCCCTGGGGATAATTAGGCGATACTTTTTTGTAAATTGCAAAGAAAGGAAGAAAAACAAATACGACGGGTTGCTGCAAACTTATTTTCTTCTTTAGGAAAGCGTCAGTTCTTCCGGGGAATTTTTCCTGTAGGTCTGTCTCTTTCCTTTCGCTTTACATATTTTAAAAGTTATCCATTTTTAATTTTTCATAGTACAAACATGTAGGGAAAAAAGAAAGAAAAAAGCTTTCTCAGGACAAAGAACATGTGAACTACATCAGCAAAGCAGCACTAAAAGTATTGTTCTCCGCGGACCAAGAGGCTTTCTTAGACAATAGACGATGTTGGTAACCACTATCGCCGCCCAGTGGACAAAGGAGTCAGTCGAGTCGTCGCATCTCTCCCGGATCAGGCATTCTGCTTTCAACAACAGGACATTTAAAGAAAGGTTCAAATTAACCACGAATGGGGGGTGAAACACGAAAAATCAATACCTACAGTGGAAGCAGATGGCTGCCTTTCGCAGTTCGCTTCCGTTACAAAGCAGGTTGCGACAACTTCTGTAAAAGCAGGTTGCGACAACTTCTGTAAAACCAAGCTACACAGGAGGAGATGTGAAAGACATATTTTGTTTCCAAAATCATTAGACACCTGAAACAAAAAGTGTGAGTGGCTTAAAAAGTGAAAGCCGACGCTACACTTTGTAGAAAAAGCCAGATGAAGATGAATGTAATAACTTCACACCGCCTACATATATAATGTGATGCTAATAGCTTGACACCTGCCGGAGTAAAAGTTTTGGTTTACTAGTAAAACTTCTTAAATATTGTAATTAGCAATCCATTCTCTGTAGTGCAACGAAAATTCCATCAGTATGCTCTTTGACTAATTTAAGAAAAATGCCGGAACAAATCTGTAAGACGAGAATACGCAAATAATTATTTGAATTAGAGTGTTCTTAGACACGGGAAAACAGTCTAAAGTTAAATACGTTTGAATATGTTTTAAACAAAGTTTAACTTCAAATCCGTTGCGCTTAGATTTTATTTTTAACCTTTGATTTGTAAGAGTATTAATTGATTACAAATATATCGTCATGTACCCCCTAAGGTTGTAAAAAAAAAAAGCCTCTTGGGGGCTTACAAAAATGGGAATGGTTACTTTATTTCAAGCTTACCTGCGAGGCGTAAATGGTCATAAATTGTATTTATATCTTGACTACAAGCCTCGTTTTAATATCAAAGGCAGGAATCACTACATAACCAGCTATTGCATTGCTTTTCTTTAGACATACACTCCGCAGCAGACTCTACTCTAAAATCTCCCTGTGGCTGCCATTTGAATCAAAGGCACAAAAACGTAATTAATAAGCATTAAAAGACTACTAATGATAGCCTACGTAATTTGTTTGGTATCGGGCAGATGTAAATGTTGGCATGTCCTGAATACCTTAACAGAATAAATACTTTCTCCTCTACGTTGCCTCAGTCACTGGATTAAATTTCGGATTTCTTTGCGAACGTAGTTAAATATTACTAGTCAATAACATTTCTAACCACACAACACAAGCTGTGCTATAGGCGGTTTTTTCACTCTTCAGTCATTTTAGGCGTACAAACAAAACAAAAACAATCGTAAATGAATTATTTATAAAGGATTTGGAATAATTGATTTTTGTTGTGCTATCACTCAATCTCATATTTTATGTGTTTTCCCTAGTGGACCCAATCTTCCTCCAACTTTTAATGCGGATATTTCTTTAGGAAATGCACCGCAGCAGAATGCTGATGGCTTAGATCAGTTTTTTTAAAAGCCCCGAATCAATATTTTTAAAAGTATAAATTCGAAAAAGAACATTTTCCAATGTCATCAGGGCCATCCAGTGACATATTTTCGGCAGTTAATAGTAAATGCGCGGAGGAGCGGTCTGATGGACAGACGTAACCATGAATGCTGCATTTCTGCACATAGGGCTAATTATCTCGGTAGTTTTATGCAGGAATTTCCATGATTAAGTAAAATATCATAAAAATACCGACCTTTAAGGCTGCTTTATGCCTAACCCAGCAATCCATCAATAACTACCATGAATCTCAGCTTGACCTATGGCAGGAGATAGTTAAAGGGGGGCTTGCTGTGATGGGGTAGCCAAAACAAGCTGATGCTTTCAGCTAACAGTTAAGAGCCATCACAGCAAATCTTTTTCTGTACCAACAAAAAGAGAGGTCTCTACAGACACCTGTCCACAAAGAAGATTATCTCAGACCTGACTCAGGTACTTTATTTACCCATTTTCTTCTCCACCCCTCCGCCCCCGTGGCGTTCCACTGAACTATTGAACTGTCAGTTTTAGCTTTAATACTTTTCATCTAGCACATTTATCTAACGCTACCAGAGAACATTACGTCTCTAAATATCGTACGTTAGTTAATCCTGTCTCACGTCCCTCTATTATTCTTCCGGTATCTATTTCTATCGCCATAGATAGAGCCCCCACATAAAAGCCTTCTGCCACCTCAGTGAATCCACCCGTCACTTGATATAGTGTTGTCAGTTATTCTCATTTCAAAAGATAAGACTGGCAAAAAATCTTTTTTAGGGGAGGGGAGAATAATAATAATAGATAATTAAAATGCCTTGATGTAATATTTTTGAAAGATATTTTCCTTTGCCTACTTTATTATTTTTTAATTAATGCAACTTAAGGAAAAAGCTTGGAGACTTTAATTGCCATTTGATGTGGCAAGAAATATATTCTTGCGGGCTGACGTGGCAGCGGTGCCAGCACGGTTTACCTTAGATTCATAGGGTCCTTAAAATGGTAATTCGAAGTAAAATGTAACTCAAAGAACTTTGAATCATTCATTAGCACCTTATAATTACTCTGCTAATTAGGTTGACACGATACTTAATCAGGAGTAATACGACGTCTTGTCACTGGCAGTTCCCATTACTCTGACATTCAACAAGAGACAGGTTGGAGTCGTCCTAGAGAAATTAATACAAGTTGATGCCCTCCGAAGAACCAGTGGAATAATTTCCTGCAGTCCCAGGCGGATCGACAGTAACTATTCTTATTCCAACTGAAACATTAAAACAAGAGAAACCAGAGAGCACAACGGGGCTAATGAACTCAAGCAATTACCCCCCCTCCCCCCCCAGACTCGGGGAAGCCTGAACGGCTGCAACCGAGTCACTAAACTGGGAGGACGTGTGCGCCTCTGCTTTATTAGTTCGTCCAGATTAACTGGCATGCATGCTCTAACCCGAGACTGCTTTGGGTGCTGCACTGGCTTCTTCTAATGCCCAGACAGGCTTCGCGCTCCTTTTAAAGTTTCTTCCTCGTGGAGAGCAGGAGTCTTTTCGCTCAGCTATGAACTGAAATACCCTGCCCCCCCCCCCCCATTTCCTAGTCAATAATTGCAAAGCGTTTCTCATCAACCTGGAGTGCTGTGGAAACCTGGGCACCTGCTCGCACAAGCTGCCCACGGGACTAGGAAGCACCAGCCCAAAACAAGTCCCTTGAAAGTTACCGCCCGTGTTCTGATGGGATCTTTTGTCATTTCTTTTCTCATCTATGTCGGCCACGTTTCTTAGTTTCTAGGGCATGTGTGAGTTTCAAAAGAGTGGGTCGAGCAGGCTACGAGAGCTGCACCTGATTTCCATGCTGCTCTCGTTCCATCATCTTCTCCCCCTCTAGTGCTCTAGCTCACCTCTCAGCGTGATGGACAAACCATCACTCCCTTTTCTTTTTGTTCCTTGCTTCCCCCACGCGGTACTTTATTGCTACGCTTAATGGGTCTCATCTCTGCTCCTGCCGGTGGCTACGGACACCGCGCTGGTGCTCAAGGTACCCGCATTCGGACACCGACTGGAGAAGGAATCCTAGAGATTCTCCAGCAGACCCGCCCCGGCGCTGACATTGACAAGCGCCCCAGCGCCCGAGCTGATTGGCTGCCGCTCGATGGCGTCACCCAGTGCCGCGCCGGCTGCCAATAGGGGCTTTGGCCGGATGGCGGAAAAAAACCCGGGTTTATAATAGAGCGGAGGGGGCGCGCGGCTGGCAATGGCCGTGACGTCACGGGAGGGAGTCGCTGGAGCCGAGAGGAGCCGGGGCGCACCGGGAAGAGCGCGGCAGTGGCCGGGCTGCGTCCCGCTCCGCGCCTCCTCCTCCCGCTGCCGCCGCCCGCGCCGCGCCTCAACTTCCCGAGAAAGTTCAGTAACTCCGGCCACTAGCCGCAGCCCCGTGCGCCCTGCCGCCTGCTGCGATGCGCCCGGGCCCGGCGCCCCAGCCCGGGCTGGCCACGCTCCGCTAGCGCCCCGTGAACAATACGGCCGGCAGCACGCGCGCGCGTGTGTGTGTGTCTGTGAGCGCGCGCGCGTGTGTGAGTGCGGCGGGGCTCGGCACCTGAACCTGCTGCTCCCGCCGTCTCTGTCCGGTCGCTGAGAACTTTCCCCTCTTGCCCCCCCCCCCCCCGGCTGGGTTTTGTTCCTGGTCAGATTTCGTGGCTGCCCTGCCACCAGCCCGTAGAGTCGCCATCCTTGTCCCCCCCTCCGCCTGCTCACCGCCCCCCCCCCCGCCACCACTCGGTGTTTGTTTTAAAGACACTGACATTCTCGCTGCTGTTTTATTTATTGATCCGATTGTGCTGGTGACTCGAGCCTCCCGAGCCCCGGCTGGCGGATTGGGATGAAGGCGCCTCGCTGAATGGCCACCATGGAAGGATCTAGCGGGTCGAGCTTTGGAATAGACACAATTTTGTCTAATACCAGTTCAGGCAGCCCCGGCGTGATGAACGGAGACTTTCGCCAGCACAGCGATGCCAGGACCGCGGATTTTAGAAACCAGGCCACCCCGTCCCCATGTTCGGAGATAGACACAGTAGGGACGGCTCCTTCCTCCCCCATCTCCGTCACCATGGAGCACCCCGAGTCGCATCTGGGGCCAGAACACCATCACCTCCACCACAGCCAGCAGCCGCCGCAAAGTTTGCAGCCCTCACCCCCCCAGCAACAACAGTTGGGCTCGGGCAACTCTGCCCCCAGGACTTCCACCTCTTCTTTTTTAATTAAAGACATTTTGGGCGACAGCAAACCGCTGGCGGCTTGTGCACCTTACAGCACCAGTGTCTCCTCTCCCCATCACACCCCCAAACAAGAGGGCAACGCAGCCAGCGAGAGCTTCAGGCCAAAACTCGAGCAGGAGGACAGCAAAACCAAACTAGACAAACGCGACGATTCCCAGAACGAGATCAAATGCCACGGTGAGTATATTGCCCCCGCGGCCGCCCGGTTGCTTTTCTAGCAGCTTCTGTCGTGGTAGGTTTCACTTTTAGTCCTAACAGCGCCAATGCTATTGATTAATAACAGTGAGACAGCGGTCAGTTGTGTACAATTTGATGTTGGAAGTCATGCAATTCCCTGGCACGTTTCTTGATATTTCAGAAACTGTCGCAAAAACAAATACCCCCCCTCCAACAAACAGAAACAAAACAAACAAAAAAAATCCCACAAAAATTCCAGTAGATTCCAATCCTCTTTAAATTGTCTCTGATTAAAAAAAACAAAAAAAAAAAAAAAACAAATCAGAGCCTTTGAGAATTTTTCCCCTCTTGTTGGGCCCTCCTCTGTTTTAAATTAGTTGTCTGGCGAAAAAAGAATAGTCTCAACGCTTTGTTTCGGTTAAAACTTGAATACACTTCTTTTTATTCATGCTAATGCATTGAAATGATTCGCGTGTTTTCTAACACTAAGCCCAGAGTAGACAATTTACTAGCAGCACTTAATTAATACGACAAATTTCCAAGTAGGTCTAAACTTTTTCCTAAATCACGTTAGACGGCTTTTTACAGGCTTTTATGTAATTCCAGTCTTTCCCTACCCTGGGATGGGAGATTTCTCTATTTCGAATTTTGTACACCTACAGAGTCTGCAATCGTGCAATATTTCCTGATTAAATATACATAGAAGTGTGTGTATGGGAGTGGAGGTTATATTAAAAAGATAGCTGTTATTTTAAAAGCTCTTTTCTTAATGCCGAAGGATTCGCTGCTTTCTGCAAAATGGCTTTGCACGAGGCACAGTTTAAACTATGAGGTGAGAGGACACATTTTCCTAATTTTACGCCTTTCACCTATTTTGCAGTGTTGTGCGATGAATAATACAGAGATGCTCATGTGTGCCATTCATTTTGCTATTTTAACATTAGCATAAGAGTGCCCAAAACAGATGTACAGTCTGGTCTGGCGATTTTTTTTTGTGTGCACCAACCTCCCCAGTGGGTCAATTAGAGAGATTATTGTTCTTCCTGCAGGGAAGATCAAGGAGCGCTGCAAAAACTGGTACAAACAGAGACGGATTGACATATCGATTTCCCAGCATTTTAGCAAAAAAACCAAAGTTGACAAATAGAATCCGGAAATCTTAGCGCTGTCACCTGGATGTGCTGAGCAGTTTGAGCTCAACTTTGTGCTTGGGTGACATATCCTGTCTGAGGCATTAGCACATCTGATGCCCTGGCTGTTCTGCACTTTGCTTTAACCTTTCCCAAGTGCACCCGAAAGGGGGAAAACCTTGCCTTCGAAAGGGGGACTGTTTGTAGGCTGCATAAAGAGAAATCGCCAGACCCTCCTGTCAAACCCATTTAGAGACGTAGGATCGAAAAGGCATCAGCTAAATTAAGGGATTTCCTTGGAGCCCTGACTGCAGCAGGCAGACGATAATCAACTCTGTAAAGAAATCGACTTTGCCTGGAATCCCAGACCCGACCAGCCTGGCCTGGGGATGCTGCTTTAGCTCCTGTTTCTAGCTTTGTGTTTATGAATTGTTCGTAGGGACAAAAGAAGAAGGCGACCGGGAGATTACAAGTAGCCGGGACAGCCCCCCAGTCCGAGCGAAGAAACCTCGCAAGGCGAGGACGGCCTTCTCCGACCATCAGCTCAATCAGCTGGAGAGGAGCTTCGAGCGGCAGAAGTATCTGAGCGTGCAAGACCGCATGGACCTGGCTGCGGCTCTCAACCTCACCGACACGCAGGTCAAAACCTGGTACCAAAACCGCAGGTAAGGGAGGCGGGCAGAAAAAAGGATCTCCGCCTTCCCCGAGCACAATTCCCCCAAGTCCCTAAAACCAGAACTGCCACTCAGTCTGCGCTAACCGGTCCGAAGGCCGGGGGAAAAAATCCACCCTGCCTCTCTAGTCAATATCAATGAGCCCTGGACAGGGCATGCAAACACCGGCCACTTCAATGTGTTTGTGTGGGTGGATTTCATAAAGGAACCAGCCCCCACCCATCCACTCTCCTTGCCCAGGCTAGAATAAAGAGAGTCTAAAATAAAATGAAATTGATAGGTAACATTAACGATAATAAAGCAAAACAAAAAACCTAGTATTATTGGCTATAGTAGTTCTCAAGGGAAGACCAAGAAAAACCTCTATAGATTGTCAAGTGCAGGCAATCTAACCCGTCCACAAAGTAGTCTCAAGCATGGCTAATTAATACAGCGCGCCATCTATCTATGAACTAATACACATATGAATAAATAATGGACAAATCTTGATTACAAAGCCGGCGACGTATTATTCTTCCTGTGTCCCAAGAATACACTGGGAAAGAAATCCCACTGAAATCTCATTATGCAGTGTTGCTCTTGGCGTGCCTCTGTAGCCGGTTTAGAAATCACGGCCTCTGCAACGATTTCTGTATGTGATATTAGGAAAGTGACCAGAAAATGAAGTTGTAAAATGTGTTGGTTTAAACAAAAATATGCTTGGTTTCCATTTGCCCGCCTTGTACAGCCAAAGAGGCTATTTTATGTGTATTCTAATCTCAGCTGACTAGGTTTGGAAAACTACGTCCAGTTGTCATCTTTGCCATAATTTTCTGTCTCATTACATACGGTTTCAGCCACCCTAATTCTGTCGGAAAACATTAGTGTCATTTGTATCCAATCTAAACAGGGCGCCATGTTTATTAATTTTGCTGGAATTAGTGTGTGTGTGTGTGTGTGTGTGTGTGTGTGTGTGTGTGTCCACCAGCTCACAAGGCATTTCACTAGAGGTTGGCAAAGGGAGAGGGAAAGGCCAGGAAACAAAATTGTTGAAATATTGAGTCAGGGGAGTAGAAAAAACTGTCCCCCCATAACCATTCTGCTTGCCTGCTATGTAGAATTAAAATAATTTCGCCCGTCTTTGTTGGAGATTTTCCTGCATCTTTATGCTTCAGCGAGGGTTTGCTTTTGTAGCTCAGTTTTTAGGGTGCAGGGGGGGGGGCTGGTCCCTCAAATTCTGTGTCGCTGCAAAGTTTGGAGGCACAGACACTTGCGACTTTAGAAAGCCGCGCTTGGGAAAGCCTGCAAACAGCCGGGGAAACTTTCCTGTGAATTTCATTCCCTTTGTATTTTATCTTGCGTGTGGCTAAGCCCCAGGGCCCTGGGTTCGATCCCCCCTCTGATTTGTTTTCGGGCTCTAGCTAATGGTGAGTCTCCTTGCCAAGGGGTGGCGTGCGTGTGAAAGAGAAGGTGCGAGAGGACAGGTGCGGTGTGGGGCTCACGCCCCCGGAGAAGCCCTCGCAGGGCCAGGTGGATGGCTCCGTGCTAACTCTAGCCCGGTGTTGCTCCTTCTCTTGCAGGACGAAGTGGAAGCGGCAGACGGCGGTGGGACTGGAGCTGCTGGCTGAAGCTGGGAATTATTCTGCTCTCCAGAGGATGTTCCCCTCGCCCTATTTCTACCACCCGAGCCTGCTGAGCAGCATGGACAGCACGACAGCGGCTGCAGCTGCTGCAGCTATGTACAGCAGCATGTACCGGACTCCCCCAGCGCCGCACCCCCAGCTCCAGCGGCCACTGGTGCCCCGGGTACTCATCCACGGCCTAGGGCCCGGGGGTCAGCCCGCTCTCAACCCCTTGGCTAACTCTATCCCGGGGACCCCGCACCCCCGGTGAGAGCTCATCGCTGGCCCAGCCACCAACCCCCACCCGTCCCCCCAATAAAAAACCGATCGCCAAAAGCAGGAGCTAAGCAGCCGCGGGGGAGAGGAAAGGGGCCAGGAGCAGACACGAGCCAGCCGCGGAGACGACTCAGTCAGAGCAGGGACTCTTGAACCACGAACCCAGAGCCGAGCCAGTCAGTGAAACACACAGATCCAGCGACCCAGCCGCAAGTTCTCAGGCGAGAGAGCGAGAGGCAGCGGGCGGGAGGGCGCCAGCCCCGAGCCAGCAGAGACTCTGGAGGACCGAGGGCTACAAAGAAAAACACAACCCCCCGAGACTCCGCGCGGAAGACCAGGGGTAACGGAGAGCTTTGCACTGATTTCTCATGACCTTTTTTCGTATTGAAAAGTGGCATGCTCCGTAATCGGAAAAAGAAATGTACAGTTGACCAGACTGCGTGCTAAGTGATATATCATATTTATTATATGTCGTCAAAAATCCACTTATATACCTGACTCAAAGTACATCATCTCTCCCCTCTCCCTTTTCCATGTCTTTTTGAATTCAGTAAAATAAATGCTTAGGTGACAAAATATAGATTTTTTTGGTGACTGAAAATTACAAAAAAAGGGCAAGAAACAAGAAATAAACTATCTTTTTGTAACAAAAAGCGGAAATCCAAGTAAGCTGATTTTTCTGGTGACTAGAATGCGAGGCATTCGGGTTCGAAAACCAGAGCCCCTCGTTTTTGGGCCCCGGTTCACTGACCTCTAAGATTTTTATGTTTGGTTTCTAGATTTTAGAAGCCCCCCCTTCCCAGGTATTGCTACTCGAGTCTTTATTTTAAACCTCTTCGGGCGTTTTTAAAAGCTGAGAGATTTCTTTTGTTAGCGGGATTCAGTCGTTCCAGAATTGCGTGAGGGACAGACAGATGCTTTTGAAAGGATCCTTTCGCTGGGGTTTCAAGCAGTAGCTGTGGTCTGTTCTCCCCCTCTATGTGTGTTTCTCCCCTTCCTGAATATGTAAGAAGTGGGGGAGGAAACTGAATGGTTTGCAAGGTTGGATGGCCTGATGCCTGGGAAACAGGAATGTGGTCCCTAGCCTAGCAGCTGTTGCAGAGCAGCAGAATGCTTGGGAGAAGCGAGCAGGACAGACAGCAAGCGTGAGGCGGCTGACTGTGAGCAATTAGGAGCGGGGGGGAGGAGCAGGGAGAGAGAATCAAGCCAGATCCAGCCCATAAAACCGTGCAGATCTTTGGGCTTCTCTCTCCTAGCCAATTTCGCTCCTTACACAGAGCCGCGCCGGCAAAGCCTTCTTACATTGACTCCTGCCTTTTGTTTTAGCGCTCTTAACTCCAACCCTGCGTTGCGGCGGGGGGGGGGGGGGGGGGGGGCGAGAGGGGAAGAGGGGAGCCCGCCTCTATGGCACGTTTCCGTTGTGCTGCGGGGTGGGTGTCAACTCTGGCCCTGACTAAACCCAAGCGCCAATAGAGGCTGTGCAGTCACAGAAGTGGGGGTGGGGTGCAGGGAGCTGCTGACCTTGCGAGCGGGCCTGGGGAGGTAAGAGAGGCAAATTGAACGGAGATAAAGGGAAACACCGCCGATGCTTTGCTTTACCGCAGGCCCGGCGAGAGGCAGGGAGCTGCAGCCAGTCACAGGTTGTAAGTTTCGGCCGCTGTCCGCCTGCCACGCGTTCTCAGAGAGAGCCAGCCCCAGCCTGCGGAGGCGAACACAACAGCGTTCTCCCCTTGCAGCTGGAAAGATCCCCAGCAATTCCCTATGAAACATTCATAAAGTCCAACGCTCTCTCCGCAGCCGAGGTCCGCGCTGGATTGAGTGGGTGCCGGGGGTTTACTCGCCCAAGGAAGAGCCCGAGGGCACGTTTATTGGGGCTTTGCTAATTAGCGAATGGTTTGCTGATTTCTCTGCTAATAAATTTGCGTTAAAACCATATTGACCTCTGCCTTGATCCAACAAAAAGGGAGAGAGGGCTCGGAAACGCCTACCTCATTTTCTGCCCTTGTCACAGCGGACTCTTGACAATTACCCAGCCTCTGTGCAGGGGCCAGCGAAATTACAGAGCAGCAGCTCCGCTTCGGCGACAGACTCAGTCGATTTCTTTCTCATAGGTCTTAACATTAATAAGAGCCCCCCCCCATATTTTAGTGTTAGGACTAGGAACAGGGTCTCGGTTGTTTGAGACTCTTTACTGTGAAGAGCCCTTTATCTGAGCACGCATTCGAATTAATCTCGGAAGTGTGCAACGCCGGGAATAACACACAAGCGTTTCATGTTTAAAATGATGCTAATTTAAAGTCGAGACCAACCTGTTCGAGATTATTCCACTGGCTTCATTTTTCATGGGTGGTACAAAAACCCCTTTAGTTTTTGTTCATCTTTGCGCACACGAAGCCTGAAAGTAACAAAGGGAGGGGGAAAAAACTTTAGACAAAATAGCTTGATGGCCTTTCTCTGCTGCCGAAATGCGTCAGTAGTGCTTTTAAAATGATATTTATTCGATCAGAAAAGTCACGGAAGTATTCAAATACTATCTTGCATCGCAATTTAATTTATTTAATCGCTGTTTTTTTTATTTCTCTCACTGCAGGGTTTCACTAGTGCGACGTGTAAAACATTTTGTTAGAAAAAAGGGAAATAAGTTTTTAATCCATTTTACTGCTGGATTTTAGGAAAATTGTTTAAATGTATTTTTTTAATTTTTGGAATGTTAGACAACTTGTGAAATGCACTTTTAAGGGCAATTCCTGCTGGCCTTCCTCTCTCCGTGTGTATACAGGGAGCAAGATTTGTGTAGGAAGAGCTACGGGTTAAGAAAAGCATTTCTTTCGCTTCTCCAATGTTACAGAAGCATGCCTGAAGTTACATTTAAATTCGCACTTGCTGATAATTTTGATTGCCCCTTGTTTAAATTATGAAAATATCACTTCATTAGGAGCATTTTCTTGTTTCTGAAGCTAATTAAAACAGGCTTTCAGTAGAAGAAAGGACTCAGTTAAATGTTTTAAAAGCTACAGATGCGCACTCATTTAAATTCAATCAACCCGTACAAAAAGTCCTGGCGCAATGTTGTGAATGTGCAAAGTTGGTCTTTCTTTTTGGCTAACAATCGCCTGCGTAAAATGACTGATTTCCAAGGAGCAGGCGATAGAGAGATTGTTGCTTTGATTTCATTGCCTGAGGCAAATACACCCAATAGCTATGTAAATATTTTTTAATGTTCCTCCTCTGAAAATAGAGAGGACACAATGGGAAATTAGTTTTCTTTAATTGTTTGTTGGCATTGGTACATTTCTAGTAGAATATTTTCCAGTCAATTACTAATTTATTTTGCTGCAATAGAACCTGCTTCTTTACCTCACTGGAGAGTTTTCTGAAGTCCCCCAGCTAAATAAACATTTTACAATTTCAAGTGTGTCCCCCGTTTTCAGACACAATTTATTCTCGCATAGCTATTGGATTAAAAGCAACCTTTTGAAAGCCGAACACCATCCCTTATATTAACCATTTGCAATTCAAAGCCCTTCAGCCTTTCCCCATTAGGGATAGAAGCAGAAAGTGGATGGGAAGAATTCTTGTACACTGCATGATACCTAGTTGTCTGTTGCAACTAATCTTTGTTTTGTGTCTATCCCAGGAACCGACAGGGCTCTCCCCCTTAGTGAGTGCGGCCCAAAACAGATACCCGGGCATGCCCGGGCTCCTCTCTGCATTTGCTTTGCTGTGGAAGAGGTTGGGTGCTGCCCAGGGACCTATTTTCTCCAGTGGGTCACTAGACACTGGCGCCCTGCAGAGGGGCCTTTCTTAGCAGCAGCTGCTACCACTGACACCTGGAAAGGCCCAGCGCGTTCCTTTCCCACTCTTTCCAAGACTGCCTGTCATTGGCGCACCCTCCTTTTGCCCTGTCCCCAGTTAAGGCAGAGAGGGGAGCTACGTTTCTCCCGTATCCTACCCGGGCGGCCAGCATCCGAGAGCTCTGCGGAACTTAAGGGAGTTTCTAGCGGAGCTAGAAAGAAATGGAAAGAGCAGTCCCCAACCGTCAGCTATTCCTAGGCTCGTGCAAAAGAACCGGGGAGACATCTTCATTTGAGACGTTTGCATTTGCTGCACGCAGCAGAGCGGCGCTGGTGTGTCCAGAGCCTGAGCTGACACAGCTGGGCTTGCTTTTTCCCAGGGATCTTTGCCTTGCTCAGCGCCAGCCCGGCTCTGCACGGCGGAGAAGCCGCTTGCAGCACCAGAGACAGCTCCTAGGGCTGGCGCAGTCGCTGCAACTGCGCGCTAGGGTCCGACGGCTCTTGAGTTCCAGGACTTGTTCTTATTCTCTTACGTGTGCGCGCGCGCTTGTGTGTGTGCGCGCGCGCGCGATTTACAACGCGCTTTCTTGTAGCATTTCCTGATTATCTGCTAAGTCCGAACAGGGTCACATTCCAAAGAGCGAAATCTTCAGATCAATGCCAGGAATCTGAAAGCCTAAAGATCTCCGCCTAAGTAGTTCTCAGTCATAAACCAAGTTAAACCATCTCTGTTTAATAAGTCCTTAAGCAAAGGCGATTTCGTACAAACATTAGTGGCAAACGATTTTGAAGATCTGAAACAAAACAGCAGCTCAATCTGAAACAAAAAAAGATTCAGTTTCCTATAAAATTATCAGTGTTTTAACTTCCACCAACAAAAACGTTTGATTCATGATCAAAACATAAATGAAACAACACCTATTAACGCGTTCAACCAAACCTAGCTGTTCTGATATGCAACACAGGGACTGCAACGGATCAAAATAATTTTTTTAAAGTTGTCACATATCCGTTAGCGGAAAGAACTAGAGTAAAAAGAAGCTACAGAAAGCGATGGAATGATCCGAAAAATCCCTTAGCTTTGTTTGTTTGATCTCTTCTTTAAACTCCTCATCTGTTTGTTTGTTTCACTTTGTTATGGGATGAAATCATGGATATTATAGACAGGAACATCTTAACAGTCTCAAAAGGGTTTTCGTGTATTATTCAGCAACCCTCCCCCCCCCCACACACTTACTCTAGAGGAAAGAAAAATTGAACAGATTTTGAGCTCAGTTTCATCGTTCTAAAACTGGGGTTTAACTTTACTGAGGCCAATGGAGTCACTCCGGATTGACATTAGAGTGTCTGAGATCACAATCTGGAGATGTAATTTTCCATCTTCACTTTGCCAAAACATATTATTCAGAGTCCCCGAATGCGAAGGTGGGGTTGGGATTTTCATGGTTTGTTTTGAAGAACTATAAATACAAAAAATGCCCGTGAAACTCTTTCATCCCGCCCATCTGACCCAAATTAATTATGTCCGAGTTTTCCTGCAATCAGGCCCTTTTGTGTAGGCTTCCTCTCTTTTCTGGAACTCAGTGTCTTTTCTATCTCTCTCTGCGTTCGGGGTACGCGGTGCAGCAGCAGTATCCTGCGCAATAGTTAATTATTACCTACATTGATGATCAGATTATCCATCTTGCCAGGGAAACTAAAGACAACAATATGGTGACAGATTTCTTCATAACAGGAATCTGCAGGTGAATGCATTGGAAGATTGCATTTGATTGGTTTGGGGACGGGTCCCCCAACGAACAGTTCGCTCAATGCCTCTGATACTGAGTTTGGGGGTTACTGCACCATTCTCTGGGTTGGCCAATAAAACCTACAGCAGCTCTTTCAACATCTGTACTTTGGGGCAGTCAGGATATATTAGCAGTCATGATCAAGAGATGTCTACTGGTACTTTGGTTTACACGTATGAATACACTATGGTAAATACAGTTTACATATAAATTATGAGCCAGAGCGTCATATTGCAAAACCTACTTCTTGTTTTTAATCTTGGGTATTTTCTCTACTTCTCTTTGCCAACATTCAAATAACGCTTCTGTAGCAATATACCTTGTAAATCACCTTTTGAACCAATCCTTATTTTGTTCAAGATTTATTTATAATTCAAAAATTCCGAGGTAGCTGGCACTGAGTTGTTCTTGAATTATTGTAGCTGGTATGTAGAAAAGATGCCAATTTTAATACAGTCGCTCATAGCCTACTGTAAAAGTGCATCACCTTGTGGCGATGAAGCATGGATTGTGTATAATCTTTTAGGTGTATGATTAAAAATGTTTTATTTTCATCTAATTATTCCATAAGACCACGGTCTCTACGTGATCTGTGAGAACTGCCAAACCATTTCCCCTCTCACTAGTTGGTGGAAAAGGCCGAAATTGTAAACCAATGGCTTAGCAGTAGTCCCCTGGGACACCAGAACAACTTCTGTGGAGAAATAAGGGGTCAAATCCTTTCCCCTATACTCAGATAATCCCAGAGAAGCGGTATAAAGCCACCTGGGTTTGTTCCAAACGTCTGATATGGTTTTATATTGTGGAATAAATTAATCCCATAGCATCTTCACATGAACCTGGCCGGTAAGTAAGCAATGATCCGTGTTAAACGTATTAACGATTTTGTTAAGGAATTAGCAGATAGCAGCCAAACTTTCCGTTAATAATTTTACTAGTTTTCACAAATGTGCCTATTTATGACCTCTGAACTTTGATCTGACCTGCTGTCTGCTGGTATTGACTAAAGAATCAGAAATTTGTTTGGCTAGATAATTCTCAACTGTGACTTTAGCTGGAGCAAAATTGCCATTTGGAAATATATTCTAACAGAGCCCTCATCACATTAAAATATCACTTTCATATTCATATGCCCTATTTTTCACAAGCCGTTCTATTAATGGAAACTTACAAACGCATGTCCCACAAATTAACAGAGATTTCAAAGGGACAAAAATAACTTGCTTTACATTGACATCTGTTAATTACAGGAGAGTCTCTTACTTCTAATTTTTCTTCCAAATCATTACAATTATAGATGGTGATGAGTATTATAATGATTCTTTATGGATTGATCCTCAACAGAAAGCACTCCCCAAAAGAAAAATAAAATCTATATTCAAAAATTGTGCTGTGGCCAATGAAAACTCTCCTCTTTCACTAAGCAACCACGAGTCCAGGCTGCATTCAGTCGAGGTGCACTGCAACATAATGCAAACTATTTTAGGCTCTGTTTCTGGCCCACATTGCCATTATAATACACTTCTTCGTGAATCTCATTAACTTCATTTCTTCTGTTCTTTTCCATGTTCATGAATTCTGGATTTACTGCCTTTTTTAAGAACAAATAGAATGAAATGACTTCCAAGTCTAGTTTCTACTGGTAAGGGCCTCACCTTGCAGTCATCCCAGAATTTTAACTTTCCTGGGTAGCAGATACTGATTTTCAATTGGGCGAGTGCTCAACTCCCTTCATTTCTGCCTGCTGCACAATATGTTCCCTGGCTCCTATGGTCATAGAGGGCACAGGAATTGTCACCGTTCTAGAGCAGTTGTTCACCAAAATAGATTTCTCAGAGTAAAAGTGGATGAGACTTGGACCACTCCACCTCACTACATGAGGCATAAGGAGAATTCTAGTTTTGGTAAATACAATGTAGATCATTAGAGATCATATTGAGCGGGGCGGACTCTTATTCATTCACGCCGATTACAAAGATGACACCCAAAGTGGAAAGAAGGGAAAGTTTTGCAACTAGGAAGGAACGTGTTCAGCTGATTCTTTCACAACGGCCATAATTTACATGGATGGCTCTTTGGGTGGGTCAAGGGACAGTGGCTATAAACGCCCAAGGATTCTGAGAAGCAAATCTTAAGGTGACATATACAAATTGTCAATTTACTTCTCTGCTGCCATTAGCTAAAAGTGTAGGGTTAACAAGAAGCTATTGCTTTGTATTTCAACATGGCTGCGGCCGGAAATTGAAGCCTATGAAACCAACTCCTTTCTAGTCCTTGCCACAATCTTTCAGTAAATCCCATGCAAAGGATTCGTGTGGGAAATCCTGGCTCCTTGGAGGCCAATGGGAGTTTTGTTACTGACTTCAGGGTCCCATCCTTAGACATTGGTAACGGGAAAGAAGATTTCGGGTCTGCTTGACCGCTTTGCATGCGATACGAGGTGAGCGTTTGCAAGGGACGTTTGACTGATATGGTTGCGAGCTTATTGATGTTAGATGCTGTTGTATGGGAGGGTCTCAAGGGCCCTGCCAAAGAAAACGCGATTTGTGTGCATTTTGTTTTTACAGACCTGGTGGGGATGTTTTATGGAGCCTGGGTTCAGACCGACTAGAGAACCCAGACCAGGCACACAGGTGACCGGCTCCAGAATGGCTCTGCAGCCTGATAATGGGCTAGCGGAGCCTTTCATCGCTAGGCCAGCGGTTTGCATCCAGCACTGCCCCAGAGTCAGCATTACCCGAGAGCCGCTAGTAGCAGCGAAGTGAGCCAGAGGGTTCCATGTTCTAGTGCAGCAGGAAAATCCCCAGCACGTGAGCTGGAGGCTAACTGGGCACCGAGGCTGATGCGCTCTAGTACGGGCATTGGGAGGAGAGGGACGCTCTCTGTGCTGCGGATGAAGGCCGGGCTGATTGCACCCAGGTGAAGAAAGAGGCGTTCGGCAGCAGTCTCCTGCCCTTTCATTTACATGACAGGCAGAACTTCCAAGAGGATTGGTTTGTTCCCTTGTCTCCAGGAGCCCATGTAGGGCGCTTTAATTGCCACATTTTCAAACCGATGTAATGGTGGGGATGTCTTAGTAATTACCTTAATGAGATAACACCTTTCCTTCCCTCAACCTACTCATTATCGCGCTTCTTGTTCAAATTCCAGCTACAAAGCGCTATACTTGTTTTTCAAAAAACCTGAAATTTGTTTGAGGTCTCATCCCTCTTCAGATTACGGGGATCTTTACCGTATAAAGCAAGAGTGCACCTCCGAGTTCAAGAAAGGAGGGATGGAAGTAAACTAAACATCTGGGTGCCCCTTAATTATTCTTGGCTGGCTCCTTTAGCTTGACCTGTGGTGATGCTAGGGTGTCAAAGTGATGAATTTTAAGATGTTGGGCTGTGAAGACGTGCAGCTGCAACACTGATGGATTTAGCAAGGGATGGTAACAAGGTTAGCTGCATGTGAAGTGTGAATTGAGATTTTTGCAAAGAGACTGTGATTGCAGATGGGCATAATGTTGTACCCTTGCATGAAATCTTGCTATTATTGTATAATGGTCAGACAGAGTGTGAAATGACTTATTACTTTACTTTTGTTCTTTAATGAAGTTGGTTAGAGTATGAGAACTACTGGTAACTCAAAAGTGGTTGTGCACAGAAACTATATGACAGGTGCTGATAGCTTAAATATTTAGTTTTTACCCCCTCCCCCTAATTTTCTACTAAATGCAGAAAGAAAATACATGCAATTTATATCTATGTAGTGACAAGTATATGTGTCTCTATCTATGAGACAGCATGTGTCTCTATTAAGAGATTTACATGGCCCATATATATCTGTATTTAGATCTAGGTGAGAAATACATATATAGTAAATAGTTGGATATCTATCTATGGTAAATAGTTGGATATCTCTTTATATCTATCTCAGATATATTGCTTTAGACACAGGTATATTTGCATATGATTTGGTTAGGGCTACATATAATTACATGAATTCTAGATCTCCTTTTGAGCCCTTGCTGTTATGTAAACATATTTGTCCACATATTTACCAAAGAGCCCGTGGTCTCCTGCTTAGTATCCTGCCTGGCCAAGTGTGCTTGTATACAGGCACCTGGAGTGGGTGGGCTGCTTAGCATACATTTTATCACATATTTCACACATGGCCATATTGAAACACCTACTTATCACCATTAACGATGCAGTTGTATAACCTACACTCGTCTTTATGAATATGCACAGTGAGGCACAAAGAAATAGAGCTACTCCCTCAGGATGCTGTACTGAAAAGGAAGATTCCCCAGTCAACCCAACTCAGGATGCGGTTGCTGAGAGTAGCTTGACAAAGCCTCTGCCTGCATCCGGAGTTTCAGGATTGTGTCTCTCATTGAATGGCCTTTATTTACATATGTTAGCACACTTGATAAATTGCAGTTTTTGTTATTCCTAAATGATGGAAATGACATATCTTCTTCCTTAATTTTTTTTTGAAATTGCCTGTTATCTAGGCTTTTTACTCCAGCTCTTTTTGTGGGTAACCCTTTGTGGAAACAATGTTTGTGAGATTTCATCCCTCTAGTTGGTAAAGACTGTCACTGTTACAATTTAATATGGAATTATTAAAACACTATTAATCTGAGTATGCTATGGAATGACGATCTATCAAGTCTCTGAATTAGTAATGATGGTTAAAAACTCATGAAACAAAGGATACACATGAGGCCTAGCCTTTGCTCACATATGAAACTCTCAGGTTTTTCTTTAACCATTTTACTTCAGTTTTGGAATATGGTCAACATTTTAGAACTGAGCCATGTAGCTTGATTGTTTCAGCCTGTTACTAACATTTGCACTGTACTTTCTCCCCTTTCCTCTGGAAGAAGTAAGGTATTCTGGAGATGTACACATTTGGTTAAAACAGATTATTGATTTAATTCAGGCATGGGAAACCTAAGCCCTGGGGGCCAAATGCAGCCCCTGGCTTGCCTGGATCGGACCCCTGAGGTTCAGGGCTCCCCCCAACCCTACTGTGGGGCTGGAGCACACAATATCCACTAGCCTGGGGTCCCCTCTAGGCTCTGGTGTGCCAGGGGAATGTCTTTCTCCTTCTCAGTCAGGGGCCATATCAGCAAGGGTTAAAAAAAAATTTTTTTTTTTGCTTCTCATTTATGTGACCCCTGACCCAAAAAATGTTCCTCGCCCCTGATTTAACAAAATGTAGCTAACAATACAGCACAGCACAACTCACCTGCATTATATGAAAATCTGTAGTGAGACCTAAATGATCACAAAAATGGCTATATATTATATGTATAGTGAAATGGATTAAAAGACTTTAAAGACTCACTGCATGGAGATGAAACAAGAAAACACTAACTTTTAAAGGTGGCATTTTCTACATGTCAGTATATACTTAGCTAGAATGATCAGATCTCTTTGTATTTGTTTTGCTATTACAGCATTGCAAATTAATGATATGTGTACATGGACTGCAGTTACTTCTTACGCTGTATCAGATGATACAGTTTGACCAATTAATGTTTATCTAGTGTGACTGTGCCTCTCATATGCTTTGTCATGTTAAATAGGATTTGGCCATGCTGGATCCAGCCAATGTTTGTGCTTAAATACAGGAACATACTTTTTTGTCCTTTAAAAGCCTTAAAAAGGGCTTGAATTACATTATTGTCAGTGAGTACAAATTTAGCTGTTCGAAAAACATAGTGAAGCACCTACCCGTCTAACAGTATGTGAGACAAACTTTACAATTCTCTGGGATTTGTTTGCAATGGTGGTGTAGCTGTGTTGATCCCAGAGATGTTATTTCTCATAAGAATGATGTTATATAGTAGTTTTATTACTAAAACACAGGAACATATGGTCTGTATTTTGTCTTTATTGACTAACCTACTGTTCTTCCCTTGGGTTTTCTCTGCTTGCTACCTTGCAGCTGGGCCACCAGAAGATTGCTTTGCCTTTGCCATTGGTCAAGGGTGAACATGTTCAGCTTTCTTTAAATAGGACTAGTGTACTGGTGTGCGGATTGACCAATGCAGCGTGAAGTGTGTGCAGCAAAGCTGTGCCTCTTCCATGGAGACTAAGCTCATTATAGTACAGTATTCTAAAACATGCTTAATCACACCAGTCCAGGGTGTTGTCTCCCAAATCTACTGCAGAGCCTGGACACCTCAATTAGCACTTACAATGCACTGTTGACATTTCCCTGGGCTGGCCCAACATGAATAATTAGATTTGATATTTAACATGAAGTCACTTTGTTTCCCAGCAGAGGGTACACTGAAGAATGAAAGAAAAATATACTGCATAATAGTGGGCCTGATTCTGCTCTCCTTATATTGGTTTTGCATAGAAGTAACTCCATTGACTTCCATGGGATAACACTGGATTTGTGCTGTGCACATTTGTATTCAATTTGGAGATGAAACTATATTATGGATTGTAATAGCTAGCTATCTCCCCATTCTTAGAATCGAGAAAGCTACTGTATACAACTCTAAGTCTGATCTCATTGTTGTAAGAAGCAAAGTGGGAAACACAAAGTGCATGAAGATGCTTGCTTAATATTGGATCTTCTATTCATGGAAACGTGCTGCTGTTCTGACAGGCCAATCTTGTTGAGGAACAAGGCCCCACTATGCAGAAAAAGCAGAATGTAGAGGAGACTACAGTAGGTTGGGTTAAGGATTGTGAAAAAGCTTCAGTTTATTAGCATCCTTCACAGCACAGGTTTGCATAGTAATAGAGGAAAGTGTGCTGTATGAATGCAAACCACATCTCAAATGGCAAACCAAAAAGCAAGAAAATTAAATGTAGTGGTTAATAGGAAGTAAGTATCTGCTGCAATGCACCTGAAAGAAAGCTGTCCGATGACACTTCCTGACAACAGTTGGTTTTGAAATGAAACTGTATTTAGTGAGTCTTTCTGCTTGGAATACAGCATGATATTTGGCTTCAATACCATTACTTTGCATGCTTTAATGTGCTGTAAACTGGAACTTGGAAAGGGTGGCAGAGAGAAAAGGAAATAAAAGTGATATTTTTTTCATGTAAGAGAGATCACATAGAGATTTCCTTTGTAGTTCACAATGCTTCCATTCCAAGATGCTCAGAGAATTAAAGCATACAAATAGAGAAAACTTGCAAAGTGTTGTCAGGTATTATTTATGTATTATTTTTTGTTGGAAGAGACATGTAAATATAAAGAATTAGAAAACTGAGCCACTAAAATAAATTATAACAGAGCCCACTATAAATCTAACATGAGAATAAAAGTATAATGAGAACACATTTTCTTCAGCATAAATACAAATCCTGTCTGCATGTTAAAACCCTATTAATTGGATACTTACTACAGAAATAAATTTTTAAATGTGTAAAAAATCTTTCTGTTCAGTGATGAAATATAAGTATTAGATTTATTAAATAAAAATTCTGCTAAATATTTACCTTCCTTACAAACTAATTTATGCTTTGTTTCATATGAAATAATGCATTCTGAAGCAAATATCAGCTAAATCAATGAAGCGGTAAAAGGAATAGATTTAATGTGCACCATCAGATGTCTCTTACATCAACTACTGTAGGTTTCAATGAAGTTTTATATTAAAAAACAAAAGAAACGTGATAGTCTCTTAAGAGACATAATAGTTATCCCATGAGTGATATAATCGTTCATAATTCACTAGAGAACAAGGCTCAAGTGAGTCATATATATTTTATGGCACAATTGGGATTAATACTGTACTTCACAGAGGCATACGTGGTATATTGTATTAGTATAGAAAGATAGAGTGTGGGGTAAGAAGAGAAGTGGACTTTCAGACTATCAGCTATGGCACTAACTTAGAAGAAAAGGATTTTGGGGAAATGGATTAGGACGCTAGGTTGAAAAATAATGAAGATATTGAGGTGTCAAGTAAAAGTCATCCTTATAGTTTGTGAGGAGATAGTAAATATTGGGTTTTTAATGACCATGACAGCAGACCCAGAATAAAGAGGCTACTCTTGAACTGTTACATTGCAGTGTTTTCTGGAGGTTTGACACAGAATTCTAAATTACAAAATTCCGGTCAGTCAGTATGACCATATTCCTTATATGTTGTTTATGGCAATACAAATTCTTTACATTAATAATTGTAACATGCTGTTGCACCTCGCATTTGGGTATGAGCAATCAGTTAATTTACCAAAAGTGTGCACTCACAGAACCACATGTGTTTGGAGCAGGGCCAGACCGAGCCATTTCGGCGCCCCGGGCAGACAGTTTAATTACACCCTGGGTTGCGGGAGGGTGCATGCCCTGTGCTGGCGTGTGGGGGAGGGCGCATACGGGGCCCCGCCTCTGTGCCAGTGTGTGGGGGAGGGTGCACGGAGCTGGCGGTGGCAGGACGCATGTGCCCAGCCCAGCTACCACTGCTGGTGCGTAGCCCAGGGCCACCATGGGCGGGCCATGCCTCACTGTGCAGGGCCCCGTGGCTGCGGGGGAAAGGGCGCTTCTGGCCGGTGCTGCGGGGGTTAATGCAGCCCCCAACCTGGGCGGCCGCTGCAGAGTGGCCGCTGGGGGCTGCTGCAGCCCGCGATTTGGTAGCCAGGTGCATGACTCCTGATGGCAGCTGTAAGGGGCACTGCATGCCCCTTACAGATGCCATCAGGTGCCCCCATAGGTTGGCGCCCCAGGCAGCTGCCCGGCTAGCCCATGCCTTAATCCAGCCCTCGTTTGGAGAGACTCCTTTATTTCTAGAGAGATGTATGCAATTGACAGCCATATTTGCTCATGAATCTTGCATTATATGAAAACAAAGAGGAGTGAGGTGAAGACAATTGGTCAGGTTAAACCTGTAACTTCAATTTTTGATGGCTTTTCATCTTTATACTTTTTTCTTGAGTGGTTCTTTTCTTTGGAGGAATTGGAAAGAAAATAAGAGTCAGGATTTTGGGATGATGAACAGATTTAATTCTTCTGCTGTGAGAAGGCAGAGACAAATATGAGTGCATGGAACAGAAGTATATGGTGGATCAGATGTAGCATTTTACTTTTCCCCTTTAGCTGAATAATACATAATTCTAGCTGTCTGGAAAAGTCTGGAATTTCATTTGTAGGATGGGAGAAGAAGGTGACGTTTGACATTTAGCAGACACTTCATGAATTGCTTGTGTCTAACGTATTCCAGCTGCAATATAGCAGCATACTTGTTGTCTGTGCCAGTCTGCTATTGGAGATAAGGAGATGGCAATTAATGCTGTAGTGTTATTTGGAGCTGGGCAGAAGGCCTACTGCTAAGGACAGCAACTATGGGCTAGGTGCACAAAATTCAACTAGCATTTACAAATCCCACCAGGTGGAGCATGGAGCAGTGTAAGCCAATCAATATGAAGAGAGAAGTGATATAAGCCTGTCTCCTCAAAGAAGAGCTAGGTACCAAACAGGAAGTGTCTCCTTCCCCTTGGGATTCACAGCCGTGAGCGAGGCACTGAGTAGCAGGGGGGAAAACATGAAAATGAGGAGGTGGGTGCTGATCTGCCCCCTATCTAGTAGCTCTCTCAGGATGTGGAGACCTGATTTAATCCCATCTCTGCCACTTGAACCCCAGTCTTTCACCACCTAGGTGAGTGCCCTCAGAACCCGGTTATTGATTATTTATGGGAGGGGCTTTCTGTCTCTTCTGTTGAAGCTGTTACACTTTGGATGATATCCTTCAATATTCATTGGGCCAGAAAGTGATTCTATAGCCTGGTGGATATTCCACTCACCTGATGGAGGAAAGCAGAGTCCAAGGCCCTGTTCCACAGCAGGTAGCATGAGACTTTGAACATGCGTCTTCCACAGCCTGGGTTATGCTCTAGCCACTGAGCTATGGGTTGTAAGTGGGTGCCCCTACTGTTGTTTTGTTCTGGGATTGAGCCACTGTATGTGATTCAATAAATCCTATTGAATTAGACCCTGCTGGAGAGAGAGTTAGGCAGATACTTAGGCTGAGGATTCTGGTAGGATGTAGCTGTGAACTAGGACTGAGGATTTCAGTGCCTCAGGACTCAATTTGCAGAAAAGTAGGCACTTTAGGACTCTGGGTACTTACAGGGTTAGTGGCATCTAAGCTGGGTTCTGAGGCTCTAAATTAAAGCATCCAAATAATTTGTGGCTCAAGCCATACTGCAGCTGTTAGGATAATAGGTTTGTTCTGGAGCAAGCCTACTCAATCTTCCACTGAGCACAGAGAATAAAGTTAGCTGGGTAGGAGAGGGCAAATAATGAAGGAAGGATCTGAAAAAGAAAAGGGAGATCATCTGATGCAGGAGAGGAATGAAACTCTTCTAAGCATCATGGGCAGCATGGAGAAAATTGAGATAGCAGGTCTTGGGCATCATGGAACACGGACTTGTTTTCTACTGGTGGATTGGTGGAAACTGAGCAAAGACAATGGACCTGGGATTTCAGGAAAACCTTGAATGACATTTCTATTATATTTAAGCACATTCGTAAGAGTTTGGCTGAACAGGGCTAATTTCCTGAATCAGGACCTCAGCAGGATCAGAGCCATGAACAAGCTTCTGTCCTTAGAAAAAAGACTTCCCAAATAGTAAATCTAGGGAAAGCTTAATTCAATTAACTGTACAAATCAAGAACAAAACGACAAGTGGAAAAAGACCAATGGATCTTGACATCTTTTTTTCTAATGCAATAAAATGCCTGGTCTACAAATAAATGTTATTTTATTGGTATTTATTAACAGTCACCTGTTTTAAAGGGACAATTGTGAATGCTGTAATAAAGAGATTGAAAAAGTTGTTTAATTTAATTATAAACAGCTCTGTGCAGTATGATGCCTTAGTTTATAATCTTTTAACATCAGTTGTTCTGAATAAGGGGCTGATCCAGCTTTTATTGAAGTTACCCTGAGAGTATATCCACTATGTCTAGACTACATGCCTCTGTTGACAGAGGCATGTAAATTAGATATACCGACATAGTCAATGAAGTGGGGATTTAAATATCCCCCACTTCATTAGAATAAAAATGGCCGTTGCATTGTGCTGGCTCAGCTGTTTGTCGTCACAAAGCGGCAGTCGAGACGGGGATCATCGGTTTGCTGACAAGCTGAGTCGGCATAACGCATTGGACATTTTTATTCTAATGAAGCTGGGGATATTTAAATCCCTGCTTCATTGACTATGTCAGCATGTCTAATTTACTTGCCTGTCGGCAGAGGCATATAATCTAGACATACCCTCATTCATTATAATAACGGGAAATGGCTCAATAGATAGGGTGACATCCTGGCCTCACAGACATTGATAGTGAAATTTCCATTGTTTTCGATGAAATCAGGATTTCATCGTTACCCTTAAATGGAGATCTGTATTTGGGTAATGGGGGCTATTTTTTCCTTCAGTAGTGGAAGAACGTCTTTACTGTAGAAGCTGTGCTAAATTTAGGCTTTATGGGCCTTTCCCCTTATGGACATCACATCCGTATTCTCTGAGCTTGAAATGTAGATCTAAAATTTAGATGGTTAAATGTACTGTTTTTGATCTGGGCTCACAAGGTCTTTTTTGTCTCCTTTACTGGTCTCAATTTTAGATAAAACAACTGATTCATATATATAAGTATTGGCATCTTTCAAACTTCCCCTTCTTCCTAGCCTAACGGGTGAATTGCAGTGAGTTTGCTAGCTTTTTTTAAACTAGCCTGCAGGGGCTTGTTCACTAGAGTTTGACTCTCTGGTGGAAAACTCATAGCAGCCCTTAAAAAGGAATTTTAAAAATTATTTTCCTTCATGAACTGGAGCACAAATAATAGTAAATAATGTTGGAAAGGGCCAGCTCTGTTTGAGAAGCTTGCATTGAAGGGAAGGTATCTTTTGTTAGAAACAAATACTATACATATAATGATATGCCTAATGATACATAACCACCCTTTTCAGATTACTCTTAGCAAAAAGCATTTTATACCACATGGATTGTTTTACTGTGCACATTACTTGTGATTGTTACAAACCCTTGCCAATGAATGACAAATTTACATACACATCATGTCAGCCGGCAATATTTTGCAGCCTTAATTGCTTTAGCTTCAGGCATTCTGTGTCAAAATAGAGTGTTTTACGTCCTGCAAGTTGCTCTGTTTCTTTGCAACAGTTAAATTATTCTGTAATTTGCCTGTTTTCTTTCTAATGCATTGTCCATTAAGTCATTTAATAATTTATGATATAAAATGTATGCTGCAACCTTAAATAGCATTTAAAGCTATCTTGGGGTGTTCTAGTTCTCATGTCAAGAAGAAGAGAGCCTAAAATGTATCTTATAAACATTTTTCCAACAGACTTTTGTTCACCGTGAATATCAGACTTTATCTGCTTATTTTAAGGAGTTTGGCTGATTTCAGTAATGTGTCATGCTATTTCAGGGCTGAGTGCTGAGGGGGGTGGTTAGGGGGCAGGAGAGGGAAGGTTATGGAATGCTCTTGTGATACAAAGCACAGGACATTACTCAACTTCAGGCTTGACCTTACAAACTCTTACCCAGGCTTATAGTCCTTCCTTGTGTGAATAGCCCCTTTTGAAATAAGTCTGTGAATAAGTGTTCGTAGGACTGGGCCTTATATAGCATGACTTTCTTGTAAAGTGGCACCCCCTTTTATCTTTTGCACATAGCTGTCTTGCTAAGGAGCTGTGAAGGGCTGCACAAGGTAGTCAGGAATAGTTGCTTCAGGTGAAAGAGCCACACTTACCTGTTCCAGACAAACATATTGCAATGATCTGGCCACGTTCAGCTTCTTTGGTGTTCTGTTTTGTCATGGATCCATCAGGAAGTATCTAGGTGCTTTATACAAAATTAAAATAAATGGCCATATTTAAATAGCCAACAAAACTGCTAGCTAAAGAGGCTAGTGGTGCCTTAAAAGCCTGCAAACTTCAGTTTTGGTGCATTGTAAATGGAATTCCGGACGTGAGCCACTCACCAAGAATCCCCTGCCACTTGCTACCAAGCCTTTGGCTGGAATGTCCTGGCTGGAGCATCCTAGCTTGCTAGCTTCAGGGCCAATCATAACTGTCGTGGTTGTACTAAAAAATACTGTCTTGTAGAGGTGACCTTTTCTAGAATGTGGTGTATATTCATTCCCTGGGGAAGCAGCAGTGTGTTTGTAGTTTAGAGCAAGGGACGGAGTCATGTGAGATCTGGGTTCTATTCCTGAATTTGTGTGAGCATAGGCAAGTCATTGAACTTTCTGCACCTTAATCATTTATGTAAAACAGGGATAACCGTTCTTACCAACTCTGGCAAAGTGCTTTGGGATCCCTCAGATGACAGGCTGAAAAGTGAAGTATAGTCTATGCCGGGGGGTAAGGATACCATGTGGATTTTTTGTAAAAGTAGAGATATTAGCTTTGTGTGAAATGTCACATTTTCAATGCAGATATCCTTCCCAGTTTCATTTAAATATGATGTTTGTTTTCACTCCTCAGCTCTTCTAGAGAGCTTTTGAAGATTTCACAGTTGTCATGCTTTATATTAGTGATGGTTGCACATGACTGAGGGATGAGCTTGAAGTGATCCCTGTGCACATACATTTATAAAGCATGTTGGGATGAAAGAAACCACATAAATACTTTTAGTTTTTCAGTGATTGAGGAAATCAATGGCTGTTGGCAAATCAGAACTGTTCTCTAACCACAGCTTGGGGTTGCAGTGGTTTTGTTTTTCAATTAACTACATGTTAGTTGGATGTCTCCATAGTATTCTCAAAACCAGGACAATTAGATTGATCTTTCTAGGCCAGATTTTTTACCTCGCTAAGTCTGCATTGACCTACTCCAAGAGCACAAAGCAGTTATAAGCAGTGTTCCCTGTAAGTGGTGTGCTTGTATGGCTCCTCAGAAGAAAGTCAAATGTCACCCCACTGATTAGCAGAGTGCCTGCAGCTAAATTTTTTGTTTTTACTGGTGGTGCACATTCACATGTGCCTCAGTAAACATAAAATTATTCTGCACATAGATGGAAAAAATCCACCCATGGATGGAAAAGATTAGAGGGAACATTGATTATAAGATGGCTTAACTGGCCAGTTGAAGATTTCTTTTGAGGGCTCTAGCTGAGGCTCGTCCTCCAGTAACATAGAACTGGCACAGGCATCTTGTATTCCCCACCTCATCGCTCCTAATACAGATATATGCTGGCCAGTGGTAGGAGAAAACCAGCCATCCTGGTTGCCAGAATGTCCCTTTGGGTCCTTTGGAGCAGTTGGAGCAGCCTTCGGCCATTTCATTTTGTGGTGGTGGCCTAAGTGGCCTCCCAGACAGCTCTAGGATTGGAGCAGAAAACCACCTGTGTTGTCCTCCCCACCTCTTAGGTCTTGCACTGTGTGTAACAAAGCCTGACCTGATACAGCTGTGTGTGTGTGTGTGTGTGTGTGTGTGTGTGTGTGCGTATAAAATGGATGTAAAATGGAGAATGGGTTTGATAACCCTCGTGGCCCGGAGAATTCATATATAACATCCTCCTTATCAACCATAGTACTGTATTTCAGGAAAGAATCTTAGTTATATGGAACAGTTTTAGAAAACTACAGTTCTACTCTGTAGGATTTTAAATCTAAGTGTGGGAGTCTAGACTTTTGTGTGGCAGTCTGAATAAAGTATTGCCATACCAGTGGTTGCTCCAGTTCACAAACTGGACATTTCTATCTTTGTTCAACATCTTTCTCTTGGGAGATCAACATTTGAGATACAGCATCAGTTTGTAAATAGAAGCAGTGTAAAATGTGGAACATGGAGCAAACAGAGTGTAATTTGACTGTGGTGTATACAGGGTTGTTGTTTAAAGTTAATAATTGCCAGCTGTAGCCACACAGCTCATCAAATACAATAAAATAGGGTTTGTGAACAAAATTCTGAATGGTGTTCAGTTTGGCCATGTTCAACTTCCTTAAGATATACTATGAGAGAACATTTGCACAAAAGGGATTTGATCACCCAAATGTTTGCGGAATGGCCGTTCTTCAGACACATTCCTAAGCAAACAAGGTCATTCACGTGTAAACAGGGAGTGTTCACTATCATTATTCATTAGCTACAATTTGTCTTTTATTGTTTGTTATTGCCCAGTTTAAAAGTTTGTCATTCTGTTCTGAAGCAGAAATACTCAGTGACAAATCACAGAGCATGAGTAACTCATACCAAACAGTTGACATGAACAGATCATGAGGAGCCTGCAAGTGAAAAAAGTTGTTCCTGCAGAGTATGGACAATACATTGGTCACAAATAACAAAAGGCTAAAGAGGATAATTTATTCACTTCAACTCCACCAAAAGCTAGTGTTTGAGATGAGCACAGTTACCTCAATCTCCAGATTAGGACTTTGTTGAGATTCTATAGCAGTGGTTGGCAAATGCTGGTTTTTAAAATGGCTTTTACTTGTAATCTCACTCAATTAGAAATTGCTCCATATAATTTTCGATTTCCTCTGCAGTACATGTTTTAGAAAATCTCTCAATCGGATACTTTTGGTTAATAATGGAAACTAAACCAGTGCTAGAGTTCTTATTCTTTTGTACAGTGTACGTATTTTGATAGCAATCCATGTACATGAAAACTGAAATACCTTTGTTTATTTTATTTCCTGGAAAGATAACCTGTGTAGCTCCTTGGTCTAATGCTTTCCTAACTTATCTCAAATAAACAGAGCTTGGCCAGTAAATGATGGATCAATGTTGAGATAAACTTGGCTTTACAATTTTTAACAAGAACCGCTCCCCACCCCTGATAATTTGCAAAATTTGAGATCACATATGATAATTACAATTATGCATCTTACTCTTCAAAGAAAACAGAGGAAGTCTGCTAAAGTAACAATCAATTATCCTTCTGGATATGCAGGTTTATGCCCTCCTTCTTCCTACTCTGGCTAGAATATATGTTGAATTCTAACAAATAACTCAATACTCAAACCACATAAATGAGAAGGAGTAGGCAGGGGGCAACTCCTGGCCATGTCCCTGTATTGAATTTAATTTTTCATTGATAATTAGACTCTCAAAGCCACCTGATATTTTTGACCAGCAGGAAACAAAAGCCCACTGATTGACTCCAGGGATACAAGCTAGTGGCTCCCACTGTGCTCACACAGCAGCTTCACAAAGACTAAAAACAAGAGCTGTGGCAAATTGGATCATCATACAAGTTTCAACTGGCCCATTGTGTACAAGTAGTAAATTGAGAGCTGATATTTCTGAGAATTATTTATTAGCAAAGCTCAGTGTCTCACTTCCCTCATAGTTATCCTTTGCTCTAAACTGGTAAAAAGCTGTTTGCAATCTACAACACTTCATTATTATATCCCTATACTTTTATTATTCAGGTAATTATTATAAGACACCCAAGATCTGTTCAGACTAGAAATGCACTGCATATGTGACCAGCTGAATTTATACTTTAACAGTCAGACATTTGTGTGTTTAATTGTATAAAAAGCTAATGGGATGCATTTGCAGGAATTTATGGAAATACACCCAATAAAAGAATATTTTGAAATTCATTTCTAATGCCTTCTGTGTTGTTAAAATTTTAAATAAAGGTGTCATGGTGACAGCTTCTAGTAGAGTGATCAGTTCTAAGCATTTAGTACAAAAAAGGTGTGAAAATACTAGGCTGTGACCAGTTAGCAGAAATCATGGTTATACATGCTGAGACCTGCAGTGTTACACCAAATTCATGTAAGTCTTATAGAGGGATTGATAACTCGTGTTTTTTTTTCAATCTGACTATTGCATAGGAAGATGGAGTGATGCTTGTTTCATTAGCTATTTTTTCCCCATCAGTGCATTTTGATTTTTAGCTGGGTAAGTTGAAAAAAACATGTTATTGCCACTACCAGTAACATGTGAAATGGACAAAACCGCACACCAGATCCTCATGATTTAACTGCAAAGAATGAAACATCTATTCACGTCTCACAACAAGAATCCCTAAACAATAAACAACTACCACTTTACTGGTACTCTACTTCTTTAATCCTCTGTTCAAAACACCATGTTTTTTGTTTCATATGATGTGAGAACACAATCCCATCCTTCAGGACTAACAAATTTTCAGATAGCTGAGAAACACTGATACGAACAAACCCTTATAATGCAGTCTCCTGCTTCATGCAGGTGTGGGGAGCGAGCCACAATTTGCCAGGTCTGTTCTTTGAAGTACTTAGGGGCTTTGTGGGCTTTTCCTTTATGGGTTTAAACCGGTAGGTCATGTGGGATGACTGGAGGAGGAACCAGTGGTTTACCTGACTCCCTATGGGACAATGGTCAGACTGAACTTTGGCTGTTACACCCTCCCTGTAGTGGCCTGTGATGACAGTAATGTTAATAGCCTGGTGTGTGTGGCCCTGCCATCTTGGCCCTGTCATCCTGCTCTGGGGAGTTGGGAGGGAGAGGAGAATCACTTCTGTCCTAAGAACTGTCACTTATTAAAGCTCTTCTTTGAAAGGAACTCTTCTTTGGAGTAGCGCCAGTGAGTCATGGCCTCAAGGTATGCAGGAGCAGGCCTACCACCTCAGTTCTTTAATATATTAAATACACAAAAACATGGTTTTTGAAATTGTTTAGGGTTGCTTCACACACAACTTATTTTCTTTGCATTGGCACTGATATTATGCATGCTATCACTCAGCAGTACATACCCTCTGCTCCTCCACTCACCAACATAAGCCACATCATCGCTGCAAGTGACACAGACCACATACAATGAGATACACTCTGTTCACCCTCATATCTCCCACTCACACTCCTTTACTAAAATACTCTTGCCAGCACTAGCAGTTGCAGCTGTTTGGTGGTGGAGGAGCATAGTTGAGGAGAGGGTGATGCAGGATGACAATCCTACCAGGCCAGAATTCAGGCTGCAGGTGTGTGTGATCATGTCACCATTGGAGGAAACTCAGTGAAGAGCTAACATTCCTTGAAGGAGGATTGAGGTGTTTATGGAGTATGTTCCTAAAGCACACAAAGGAAAAAGACTAAGGAAAGAAAAAGGTAGGCTGGGATTTGCACAGGTAGGCTGGGATTTCACTGACATTAAGGCACAATCATGGTGAGCTTGACTGTCTATGGGAAAGGAAGGAAGATGAAAGGACTGTGGCTTAATTAAGGGGTTAGCTATGCTCACAGGCCTCTACTGCTTACAGGAAAGAGACCATAAGAATTGAGGGCATCAGGGAATGTGTGTTGATTAAATTAAGGCTTTATATAATTAAATAATACCAAAAGTTGTCACCAGATGCCTTTAAATCAAAGGTGGAGTTTGTTTTTGGTAAGCTAGACTATGGAACCATATTTAATGCTTCTCTATTCATTGCCAATAATATTACAGATTTAGCTTCTATTTAGTTGATCAGCCATTCCTGGTTTCCATCAAATATATTAATTGTACATATTCACTGAATAGCGTGGATGAAGAATTTTCAGAGTTGTTTGCAAGTCATCGCAGTTTGTATTACTTCTTTGGTCATCCAAGTCTCATGATGATGTTTCTGCTCCCAGATTGGATGACCAAACCATTTTAAAGCGATGAATGAGTAGTAAATAATGCACACTGGGTATGAATTCTCAGAAGAATAACCTAGATAATTTTGTGAAGCCTGTGGAATTTGTGAATATTTTCATGAATACCCAGATGCTGTTTGATCAAAACACTTGCTAATATGGAATAATGTGATCCTGCATACCAAAGTCACTGTGTTTTTATTTGTGAAAAATATTTATCAGTTGATTAATCCTGCCCTAACAACAATTTTGCATGACACATTTCTATAATGTTATAAGTATACTGAAATAAACAAATGACAAAGCATATTGGAATTGGTACTCAATATGGACAAGAGATTACCAGCTCCTGAGGACAATGTTATGAAAATGAGGTAAATACAACAGGACAACCTAAAGTAGAATGGAAATGTAAGTCACATATCTTCTCTTCTGCAAGCAGAATGTGAATTTAAGATGTCCTTATGGGCCTTCTTGCAGAGTTTGCACTGGGACACCGGAGTGACATGATTGTGAGACCACACAGTTATTGTGATTATTTTCCCAATGCAACTTTGTTCTACCATATCAGCTGTGGACAAAACAGTACAATTACAGGAATCAAAACTGCTGTCTCCCATGATGAGAAATCCTTTTCCAGCCTTGATCTTAAATACACTTGAACATGTTGACAAAAATATGTAGACAGAATGAGCTATGCATTTAACTGAAGTAGTTACATATTATTTTGTTGATGTCACTCAAGCAAAGTGAACCTAGTAAAGATGTATGTGTACATATTTTATGGTGAGAGGAATGCCTTAAATAATTGTTCTGTAGGGTTTTCCTAGGCTGCAATTGCTAACACAGAGGTAAGGGTGTATGCAATTGCAGCCTGCATAGGTAGATGAGGAAAACTTTGAACCTGAAGATCAGGTTTCTGCTGAAGAAATGGCTATAGTTCAGTTAGAATAGAGATTTATTTATTTTTCATTGCTAATGTGAATTAAAATGTACATAGAATCTCATGGTGGCCTAATTTGCAACATCTTCCAGGCCCACTGAACACTTCTCCAAAGTGATTTTAATTCTTGACTTTGGATCATCCCCTCTCTCATCACTCTGGCCATCTTGCTCCCCTTAAAAAGAATCTCTTTACTTTCACCCCAGTTCTACATTTCTTTTTTCATTTACTCCTTTATGATGGAATAATTTATGTCAAAATTCAACCAGCATCTCCTTCAAATTCTTTCCTAAAACCCAGGATGCTCATGCACAGCTTTGTGTTTTATCTTTACTGCATCTTTGTACTTTTAGGCTGTAGGTGCTACAGACTCTTGTGTTTTCAACATGTACTTTTACAGCTGAGCACCATGTGTATTTGATTCTATACAAATAACGGGTCAAGTTAACTTCTAGTAATGTAACTTTAATAGGATCAGTTTGGCCTCCAAATGTTAAAAATGTCTGATTAGCACACTTTGGAAACTTACAGTTTTTACTCTTACCTTGGTATGGTTGAGCTCACATTTTTCATCCTAGACCTGCTGATTTTCTCTGATGGTAAAAAGATAAGCTTTCTGAGACATGTGCATGGTACGTAGGGTCCAGCCTGAAAGAACAATGTAAAGTTTTTTTTGTAAGAGGACAAATAATGGCACAAAATATTCACAAATATTTTGGGAAAATATGATAATCAAACCAAATATTTTCTGAAAATTCTTCAACCCACTCTTAACTGAAAAGTTGGCATAATCTAGCAACATAGGGATATTATTTCTTTGTATTATGATACACGCAATTTAAGTGGTACTGTGACCAATCCTTCATAATCCATACTAGTATTCTGACAAAGTTCTCTTCCCCCAGTGTAGCAGTGCAAAAGCAACAATCTGCTACGTTAGTGGGAAAACAGCTTTGTTAAAGATCCTCTACTGAATGCAAAGTTGCATTATGTCTGGTTCACAATAGAATGGCTGTGTGTTAGGCTGAATGTATGTTGTCTAATGCAAAGCATGGTACCTGTAAATGTTACAATTACCATAGTAACTAGCCAGTTAGATGTACTGTGAGACTATGATTATGCAGAGTGTTGGGAGAACTTATATATAACTTATTCTCAAGAAGAAAGGGGTGGGGGGAAAGCCTAAGCAAAAAGCTAAGCCAGCACATTATCTAATTCTCAATGTAAAATAATGCAGAAGTGCGGAAGATGAACATCTGATTTGTCACATCTGATACACTAATGTTTTATCCAAAAGGAAGAACACATTGTAACATGCTCATTCATCTGCATAAACACCACCTGGCCCTTTACAGGCACCTACTCAAGTAACAAAAAGTTAATGGCAACCCATTTGTAGCCATTTCACTGGTAGAAATGGAAAGGTGTTTTTTTTTTTTTTTTTTTTTAAGTAACATATTTACATGCATGTGTCAGTTGTAAGTAGTTTCTTTCTCCATGCTCATTTACGCAGCTCATCTCTTCCTGAGAATTAAAATAAACTTGAAAAGCAAATGTTCAAGACGCAGGGAAAAAAGCCATGGTCACCAAAGGTAAAAGCCGCTTTATATTTCTATATGAGTGTGGCTTTTATTTGCACTTGAATAACCTGGAGGACACCAAGCACAACATCATGCAGAGTATAACACAAATCTGTATTTCCATATCAGTGCTCTGTGATATGATTAACATTTGGATATAGTTTCTAATATAAGGGTAGGGAAGAAACAGGTTTCTCTCTCTCTCTTTTTTTTTAATTATTATTTAACTGACACATTCTGGTGGAATGCCTCAGTAAGCATGCCTTTGTGCTACATTACACATATGTATGGATCATCACATTTCTCCTTCATACTAAAATAAAAACTAGGAGGCCGATTCACTAAATTCCATGTACCAACTACGTAGCCTTTGTAAGGAATTTGCACAGGAAGGTGTAAAATGTAAAGTACGTGGATGAATTCTGCATGTATTAGAAAGCATTCTTCACATAAATCTGCCTGCTCTTGATCCCCATGTCTGGCTGAGCTGTGCTTGATGCAGGAGGTGAGAGGGAGCAGAGGAAGCTGTCTGCCACTTTTGTGTCCTACCTAGGAAAGCTGGGGGCAGATAGGGCTGCTAGTATAACAACCAGTGTGGAGCTGCTCTAGCATCCAGCGGCTTGTAAAGACTCCCTAGACAATATGATACTGGTCAAAGATCACAGAGCACTCTAGCCACATCCTGCACTATGACACTAACATGAGATCTCTGCTGATCTGGGGAAGGTGGGGGACAGACAAGAAGGGGGTTACACAGAGACAGCTCTGTCCATTGTGTCATGCTGGTCAAATCATCTTTATGGCCCCTCTGCATTGCCAGATATCCTTTCTTGCTGTGAGTGGTGTAAGGTGGCCTTAGTGCAAATGAGAATCAGGCGCCTAGTGTCTGTCAGCTCTTGGGGCCCATTCAAGCTTGTCTTGTGCACCAAACCCTCCCAAAGAAGTCAAGGAATTCAGGGTTGGATCCTAAATCAATTGTTCAAATCCCGTATAGACTGATAGTGACCAGGGCTCTGAGGAATGTTCATATAATGTTCCAAACCCACCCAAAATTGGAGTGAGGGGGGAAAGGAATTTGAGTTTAAATATATCAATGCTTCTGTACAGCCCCAGTCTACTTCCTTGCCCCTGAATAAGCCCTGCAACTACTTTCCTCCATCTCTTCTCCCTTGCTACTAGATACCAAGAGATGGGGTGTGGGCAAGGAGGCCTGTCTGTGCCCTTTTTTGAGACTCAGTGCTCCCTCCAGATCTCCTTGCTTCTTCCGGAGCTGCCGACAACTATTTTCCAGTCTCCTCTGTCCAGTTATGTTTCTTTCCAGCACTGGCAGCAGTGATCTTGTTTGATGGCTCTCTGAACAATTTTCACGTAAGGCAGGCAGGCTGGGTGCATTATCCATCCTCACACCCCAGTTTCAACACAGAGAAGGGTGATAGACCTTGTCTGGCCCATCCTGAGAGCGCCCATGGCCACTGTTGTGCACTGGACGAAGGGGGCCGGCCAGCTGCTATGGCACCAAAGTCCCCTCCTGCCATGGGCTGCCCCACCCTCCCAGTGAAGGGGGAAGGGCTCTCTCTCCCACTTGGTCTCCTGCCCTGGGCTCTGCTCCAGCTTTTCCTTTCACATTTCCGCAGCTGGATGCGCTCTCTCTGGTGATCACCAGGTAGGGGGAGGCTGTGCAGCTCCCGTGTCCACCTCCCTGGAGCACAGGGGAAGGGAGGGTGGATAAGGAAGCACACGCATAGCTGTGGGGAGGGGAGGAGCAGTGTGTGTGCCAAGCCTGATCCAGAATAGAGCCTTGGGGCTCCCCTCCCCCACAGGAAGCCAGTGCTGGCTCCTATCTTGCGTGGGGGGGAGGGGATTCCTATGCTGGATCACCATGCAAGCATGAGCTCCCTGTTGTGGCTGGAGGAGAGTGAAAGGGATGCTGAGCTGGATCTGCAAGCCATATTTGGCTCCTAAGTGAGCCATAGGTTGCCAACCCCTGGACTGAGGGGACTTTTCTGGTGTACTTACCCATAATACCATTAGGTTTTGTTGTGCATGCCACTCAAAATCATCGTGTGTGCCACTTATGGTACGCGTGCTGTATGTTGCCGACCTCTGCACTAGATGGATGAGAAGTCTCCTTTGAATGTTGTCAGAAGCTGACCTTGTAGATGCTGGGAGGGAGGGACTTGGAGGTTTGGGTTTGTAAAAGTAGAATTCCCTACACAAGAGAACTAGTTCAGTGCTAGTCACATCCTGCCGGGCTAATTTCACCCTTAGATCAACCAGGACCGTTGCTAGTAGGTAGAAGTGGTGGGTGTTTGATGGCCTATGTTAAGAGTCTGTAGTCTCAGGCCCATACCTCACATCACATTACAGTTAGCAACACTGTGGGCAGGCTCAGCTGAGGAGTGACTGGGCATTCCCAACAAACGGGAGATCTTTGGACTAGCAGGTTTTCCATATGGCTCCCAAAACCATTCTGTTCTGTGAGAGGACAAACCGAAAACGTCAGTTCCTGGCAATGGCAGTCTGGATCCTTTCATTGCATTCAGATAGTCAAAGGTAGCTATTGTAAGAAGAGGGAAAATACTCGAGGATTCTAGGGTCTGGGTCTAAGTAAGTGAGTAATTTCATGGAATTTTTCATTACTTAGTCAACTAGTTTATTTAGCGTGATAAAAATAGCATAATATAACATGCATGTGCTAGTTTAAAATGTGAGCATTTTGTTCCTGAAACCCAACCAGTGTGTAAACCAAAGGTAGGCAATAATTTCTGGTGGGGAGCCACTCCAAGATTTTGCAAAGTAGTTAAGGGCTGCACTTTCCTGTGGAGGAGGTGCAGGGTCTAGGATGGTGCAGAAGGGCACCCAGGATAAAGGACTGGGGTGTAGGAGATGGTGTGAGGTCTGAGAGGGAGTTTGGGTGAAGGAGAGGGTTGTGACCTGTGTCAGACGATTGAGATGCAGGGTCCAGGAGGGGATCTGGGTGCAGGAGAGGATTCTGTCCTGGGGAAGGGATGTAGGAGGGGTACAGGGTCTGGGAGGGAGTTGTGACCTGGGGCAGAGGGGTGTAGAGGGTTTGGATGGTGACTTGGTGGAGTGAGTAGGAGTGTGGGAGGGGCAGAGGTACCAGAGGTAGGTTCTGGCTGGGAGGCACTTACCTAAGCATCTCTTGGCCAGCAGTCCTGCAGCATCCCCAAAGTAGGCTGAGCTCCCTGCTTGCTGCAGCCCCAAACCTCTCAAAACTGCAGTCTGCTCTCTCCATGTGGCTCTCAGCTCCGGGGTGGAGAAACGCTTTCTCTGTCTCCGTACCCCAGGCCAATCTCTCAGCTCCTATTGGCTGGTTGTTTCCAGTCAAAAGGAGCTAAGGATTGGGCTGGAGGTGGGGAGATCACATGAAGCCTCGCCATCCTTCCAGAGCAAAGGGGCACGTGGAGCAGTCCTCTGCTTAAAACAGCTGCATGCCTGAGGATCCCAACAGGAGGTCTGTGGGCCAGATCTGGTGTCTTGGTGGGCCAGATTCAGCCCGCGAGAAATATCTTGCCATCCCTTGGTGTAAAATGAACCTTCCTAGGAACCTAGCTTGTTGTTTTATGATACACAATCCAGAATTTTGCAGTCTGTGTCAGCTTTTCTAAATGCATCTTTCTTTTCTGATGTTTCAGAATTGTGCTGTGGAAAACTATATCCTTCTAGGAGACATTTAGCAGTAAACTGTGACATGCAATCCCAGACCCCAATTAAGGGCAGTGTGGATGTTCATTGCCCCAGTTTGAGTTCTGAGAGGAGCTGCATTGTGCCACAGCAAGGCAGGAGGTCTTCTCAAGTTTCCAGACAGTGAAGACATGATGTGGCCTATAAGAGAGTATAGCAAGGGTTGGCAAATACTGGTCCACCAGGGTTAGCTCCTGATGGGCACCCACTCTTATATTTACCTGCACCTCTGCAGGCATGGGAGATTGTAGCTCCCATTGGTTGTGGATCACTGCTCCTGGCCAATGGGAGCAGAGGGAAGTGGTGTCCCAGTCTGTGTTGCCTCCCCTGCTCCCATTGGCTGGAACAGTGATGTGTGGCCCATGGGAGCTGCAACAATCAGTTCCTGTGGAGGTGCAGGTAAATATAGTGGCAGCAGCCTGACGGGGACTAACCTTGGCGAGCCACCACCATTTAATTGCCCACCCCTGGGATATAGCATGTATTTTCCTACATCAACATGCATTTCTGCTGACCCACGTAGGGGAGAAGGTGTGGGGCATTGGCCCTATTTACATGTGTCCCCTTTTCTTCTCCTCTCTGTAGTTAGCAAGGTTGAACACAACTATTCCCATTTTGTTTGGGCATTGCATGGAGGTTATCAGATGAAAAGAAGCTCCTTGAATTCTCCGTGTACCCTGAGAACCGGGAAAAGGGCCTAATATAAAGTGTTAGTGTTAAAAATTTACTCAATAGCCCTGTCCTAGAATAAACATCTATGTACCATCTCTGACTTAGCCACTATTATTATTTCAGTGGAAATAACCAATGTATGTTCCAAGTGATGGCGATATCTATCACTTTGTCTCTGCTACTGGGAGTAAGCATAGACTCCTATGCCGAGTGAGTGGAAAGTCCTGTGTGTGTGAATAAATAACACCCTGCTACCCCAATCAGTTGAAGAAACAAGAGAGTCCGAGGCCTACTAACTGTAGGTCAATAGGAACAGTTCATTTTGTCCCTTCTTGTCATCAATGTGCAGTTTGACCCAGAAAGCTTGGACCTGAGACCCTATTGAACATAAATGAGAACTAGAACTTTAAAAATTGGATCATTGCTTAGAGTGGATAAGTGGTCAGTGGAGAAGAGCATTTTGCAAGCAGTTTAAGATCAAGTGACTCTGTGAATTCTGCCCACTCAGCGTGCCTAATCTATTGCCCACTCAAGTCCATCTGAGCCTTACTGTTGACATAAGGGGCTTTGGGTCAGACCCAATGTCTATAAATGTGCAGCTTGACTTCCAAACAATGATATGTAAAAAATTTGAGTTTACTATTTGTTTGTTTAATTCTGCATAAAAATTGTTAAGGAAATAAATTACTGAAAGGCTTATAGTTAAACAGGTTGAACCTCTCTAGTCTGGCACCACTGGGACTTGATTGATGCCAAACCATGGGAGGTCAATATTGTCTAGCAGCATTACCAACACTTCCATTACTTATTGTACTGTTAGAAGACATTTAGAGGTAAATTAGAGCTAAATAACAGGACTGGTGTAAACAAACTTTATGGGGCCACACCCATGATAAGTGGACATCTGGCTAACTAAAATCATACTGGCAGGGGCAGATGACCATTTTGTGGGGCCCAGGGCAGCACAATTTCACGGGGCCCCCCTTTGCCACGGCGCATGCACAGGGCTTCTTGAAGCGCGGGGCCTGGGGCGGCCGCTCCGCTCACCCTGCCCTATATCCGCCCCTGCATACTGGACCATGCATATTACCAGACCAGAGAGTACCAGAATAAAAAGGTTCAACCTGCACTAGTCCTGTAAAAATAATTCACTGCAGATGCAGGCCTTTTTGTTCTTACTGATCGACACCCCATTTTACACCAGCATAACTTTGACTTCACAATTACACAAGATCTCAATCTGACCTAAAGATTTCATCCTTCAGATTTGTTTTAATAAAAGATACAAAATGTCACCCACAAGAGCAAAAACAGCCAAACCAAAAACCCCACACAGCAGTGAAAATGTTAAAAAGTCACATGCAGCTTCCATAGCTATTGAAGAAATATAGACTCGTATATCTGGGTAGTAATAGGTGTCTAGCTGTTTGCTTTCCTTTCAGTTTTAGAGCTGATTGAATAAAAAGCTATTTTCAAACAAGTAATTTTTTGAACATTATTGGAACTTAGAGAGAGCCCTTTCTGAGGAGACTGTGCTAGAGGCTTTCCAGCAAGCAAAGATGATGGTTAGGTATATTTCAGCTGGTATAACTACTGTCTTTTTTTTGAACAAAGGGGCAATTAGAAACCATTTGTAATAAAAGCCTCTTTTTCTTCTATTACGAGAGCCTTTGTCTTTTCCTGACCCTTTTGAAAGTTGCAGTTTTACTGAAAAACCTTGCAAGAAGGAGGCTTTCTTGTCTTTAATCTAAGGGCAGAGCAAGAGTCTAAGTAACTGCCTATGGTACCACTTTAATCAACTTAATGCAGCTTGCTCGAATACAGGCTTTGGGGGAGTACAAAGAGATACTCAGATGTAAGCCCATGAGTGGATACTTTCACAGGGCATTCGCCTGAAAACAACTCTATGAGATAAGAGATCTGGTCCAAGAGGAGTCAATGACATGGTAGACAGTAGATGGATAGAGACTGGAAATGATGCTGTTGTGTTGTGTCAGGCGAAGTGTAGTGGCAAAAGCCAGCTGGTCCCTCTATCTAGCATAATTTCCTTTATAAGGTGCTTGTGAAAAAGAAGTGCACTGTGATGGACCTTTGTTTAGTTCAAAGGTTTTTACCTTTTTATTCTAAAGCCCCATTGTGAATTCACAGGGCTTAAAATATGTATCACTGTCCCTTTCATTTTATCCTTCTCAAAGAAATCAAAGGCAAAAAAAAAAAGTTTGTTTTTTTCCCCTCCTCCAATGAGCCTAGTCTGTTTGAAATTGTGTGGTGTTTGTACATCAGGGTTCCCAATACTGCTTTTTCAATAGAATCTTTGTGATTTTTTTTCTATAAGAATGTGATAGATATACTTTTTAAGGGGGGTTCAAGTAACTTCCAGGCAAATAAAATATATTTTATATACCTTTCCCCAAATCCTCTGATTGAAAACAAACACACACATTTTGAAACATGTTTTAGCAGGAGTGTCCAAAAAGACAACCTCTTTTTTTTACTAGCATTAAAGTTTGTAGACATTTTATGACATTTCTTTAGTGGTGGCAATCCTCTACCTTGATTTTTATCCGCATGTATTGACATTTTCTTCAGTAAAATTTCAAGGCAAAACAATAATATTTAAATATAAATGTATATTACACTTGGATTTTTGTATCTTTGTTTATGCAGAAGGAGCTGCAAATAAGAATGTATAACAGGAATACAGGACTTACCACCACAAATGATCAATACAGTAGCATAGGTGTACTGCTCCAGTGATATGCAAAATAATGTTGTGACGAGTGCTACTAATTGTTCTTGAACACGTGATTCATTACTGAGCGCATATTTTTCACTCACAGGGAAAAACTGAACTGCTTAGTTTCTGTACTTGTTGTGCACTCGATAGTCTCAGATGACATATGATACGTAGTTTACATTCTTTCTTTTATCCACTCAATAAATGTAAACCACCAATCTGTGATTGACAGTTGTTATGAAAAAAGTGAAATGATCTGGTTTTACAGTGAAGACAGCATAATCTGTTAACAGAGCAAAAATATTGGTGACACTACAGTGTTTCCAGAAGAAATATTTTGTGTATCATCCTGAGATAGGAATCAAAACAATCATGACAGGTGAATGAAAAGAAGAAAATTAAGATATAGCTACAAACAAAAGCAACATTAATAATTCAGATAAATAAATTTCAGTATCCAAAAAGAAAGCCTGCTGTCAAGGTGATGGAGAATGTTTCCTCAAGTATAGCACTTTTAGGTAAGAGAAAAATGCATAGCGATTCAATGCTCTACACTTTCACACAGGGTGTTTGATATTTCTAATTTCACTCTCCTTAGTACTTTTTTCTAGTTAACATTATTTACTGTCATCCATAACCCAAATCTGGTTACATGAATGTAATTTACATTAAGGTACACTTCATTACAATTTTTAAGATGCTAATAGCAGGTATATGGTAAACTAAATGTACATATATTTTGTTCTTTAATGCATTGCAGTTTGTTTATTTTCAGATTAATTTCTTTACGATTGCCACTTTCTTAAACTAGCTATTTTAACTCCTCTGGCTTCATACCTTACTAGAATCTCAGATCTACCCTCTACTAGTCTAATGGTGTAATTTAACAACACTGAAATACTGGTTAAACCTCTCTAGTCCGACACTATCTAGTCCAGCAACATCTGTGGTCTAGCATGATTTTAGTTAGCTAGATGTCCATTTATCATGGGTGTGGCCAAGTTTCCCATGGTCCCATAAAGTTTGTCACCAGTCCTGGCTCTCAGTGTTCTTGTGCTGTTATTTAGATCTAATTTACCCCTAAATGTCTTCTAAGAGCCCAGTAAGCAGTGGAAGTATTGGTAATGCTGCTAGACAATAGTGACTTCCCAGAGCTTGGCAAATTCTCTAGTTGAGCACTGGTCAGGTTCAGAGGTGCCAAACTTGAGCCGTTCAGCCTGTAGTATCTATCTATCTGTCTGTCTAAACTACACACATAGTGTGGTTGAGTCCCAGACAAAATCTCCAGATCCAAACCATTTCTCCAATTTTGTTGGAGGGTGTATGTCCAAACTACAATCCTCTACGTGGATCTGATTTTTTTACAAATGGCTTTTGTCTTCACAATGGGATGTAACCAAAACCTGGGTCTGAACACTTTCAGACTTTGGGATATTTGAAATCTGAGCCAAGTTCTTAATTTTGTGGCCTGAGCCCATCTGTACATTGCAGAGGTGGGTATTTGTAAATGTAAAGGAATAATTCATTGAAGTTGCAGTTTTTGGCAGTGTGAGTCTAAAAAGCAGTTGTTCCCTAGAAATATCAAGTTCTAGGCAGTCTCATTTGGAATAAACACTGTTCCAAAGAAGGACATAATAAAGAAGCAAAGGAAGTGCCATAAGCAGGACAATCATTGGTTCATCTATTTTGATAACCTTATCTCTGACTGTGGCTTCTGCCGCCCTTTCAGAGAAAGTTGACGCCATCCTCCCCACCATCCATAACATACAATAATTAGTAAAGCTGTTTTTCATAATGCTTTTCATTATAAAGTCCCCAGGCTTTACAGAGTTAAATGATGCACATATAGAATTTAAACAACCAACAGTAGAGGAAAAGAGGAACTAAGAAATATGTGAAAAGGAGAATTAATGTGTTTTCAACTGGGAACTGGAGCGATATCAAGAATCATTACAGGGGGGAGATACAGGAAAGCTGTTTTTCATATGGTGAAGCTTTGGAAAAATGGACAATTGCTGCCACAGTGGTGAGACTGGATAATGGCATAGAAGAGGCTATCACTTTTAGTGTGGAGCACATAAGGACGTGAATGGATGGACAAGGTGTGTGCAGGTCAATGGAAGACTATTAAGACGACAGAGAAAATCTGAACTGGATTGTGAAGTGCATGGGAAGCAAGTTGAATTGTTTGTGGATGAGGTGATTGACTCATCCTTGAGAAGGTAGGTAGTTGCATGCAGCACTGGCTGGAGTCTGGAAGGCTTTGGCGAGGGGAGTTACAAAAGTCGAGATGAAGGCATGGAAAAGAATGTTAGCAAAAGCAGGATCAAGGCACTGGTGTGCATAAGATATGAAGATAATAGAAAAGGTAGATGTCAGAGAAAGTAGATGTCAAAGATGGTGCCAAGGTAATAGACAGCTGAAGTAAACAGTAGATGTGAGTTGAAAGAGGAGATGGGGTAGATGGCAGTCAGAGGTGCTTACAAGTGCCATGTAGGTACTTGTGTCAATGCTCAGGAAGGCTGTGTGTTTTCAGTTGTTGCATCCCTGTCCCTAATAGCTGGCTTATATTAATATCAAATCTTTAGTGCTCTTGGTTGCTAAAGGAGAAGCTCCTGTGGCTGAAAGGAGTGAGGGTTGTGTTTTTGGAGCCCTTCTAAATTCTGTTCATGCTGCTGCATATGTGCTGCATAAATGATATATTTATGTACGCAGCACACACCCCATTACAGTGTGCAAGCTAAACTGCAGTTGCTTGTTCAGAGCAAAACCTGGCCCAAACTCTAGAGTCAAGAAGATAGCAAAACAATGTTAAATTGGGGACTTTATTTTATTTTTTACTGCATTTGGTCTTTCTTCCCCACAGAGGGGGCACAGTTCATTTGAGGAGGAAATACCAACAGGTTCCATGCATGAGTCTATTTTCCTTCAATACACCCTTTAGTTGCTGGGTGAGAAATCTCCTATTCCCATCCCTGAAGACAAATCGTTGGTGTATTCACAGGGTGACCATATTTCCTCATGCCAAATACGGGACACCTGGTAAAATTGCTCTAAGTGAGTTCAACAGTACTTAATCAGAACTATGAAGAAAAAACCTTCTAAATAGCATTACGTTCTCTGAGCCCCACTAAAAGACACACCGCATTATCCATCTCTATATTTTAGAAATGTGCGTCTGTTTGTCTGTCCATCTATCCATAAGTCCATTTGTTCACAAACTTCTCCTAAACCAGGGTGAACAATGAAATGGTGATGGTTCGACAGGGTTAGCCCCTGGTGAGCCACTGCCACTATTTTTACCTGCACCTCTGCAGGTATGGGCAATTGCTGCTCCCATTGGCTGGGAATGGTGATCTGCGACCAACAGGAGCTGCGACCCTCTGTACCAGCAGAAGCAGAGGTTAATACGGTGGTGTGGGGGCCTGCCAGGGACTAACCATGGCAGATTGGATCTGACCCATGGGACAGTATTTGCCCACTCCGGCCTAAATGGTAATAGCCACCAGCCCTGCCAGTCAAAAGACCTCTGAGCTGTGGTCCCTTTGGGACCACTCATGGGACCGGACAGCACAACCCAATCCCTCAAGGATAATAGAGGCGGGGGGGGGGGGGGGGAGGAAGACTTGCTCCTCAAGAGGTTTCTGGGGGGCAGGCAACATCTGGGTGGGACCGATAGCTACCCCCTGCCAGCAGCAACCAGCTGGGAGGGTGGGTGTCAGGCTGGCCAGCCAGAGGAACCAGACAGCCTCCCTCCAATAACTGCTGGTTGTTGGGGACTGGGAAGTGCAGCACTAGCCCTCTGGGATGAGCCACCACTCCCCTCCCCCACCAAATTCATGAAGGAGCCACAGCTGGAGCAGTGCCACCCAATGGGTGGTCCCGGTAACCCCCCACCTTCCATCCCTCTGCCCTGAGCCCCCTGCCTTGAGCCTCTCACCCCATACCCAGAGCCCCTAACCCTTGCCTTGACTCATGCACCCCCAACCTTGGCCCTTAGCCCCCCACACCTTCCACTCTCTGCCCTGAGTTCCCTGCCCTCAGTCCCCCAGATACCTCCCAGCCCCTGCTGTGATTACCACATCCCCCACCTCCTACTCTGGTTCCCACAAGGACCTGGGCAACACTGGGTAAATCCCCCAGTAACTAATAATAGGTAAAACATTGAAAATATATGTTTACAATTAAGTGGTTACTGCTGTTCAGAATTGCCTGCCTTCTTCTCGTCTTGCTGTCTTCCACAGTATGATGCTTCTTGTGGACTGTGCTGGTTATGTAAATCAATTTTTTGAAGGACCCACTTGTTTTTTAGCAACTTGTCGTAAAATGCAGCACAGTCTAGGGCAAAATCCACTCTCACAAACAAAATAGCCTTCATGGTGGAAACACTGAGATGTGATTTTTTTTTTTTTTTTTTCAGGTGACCAATCTGTTCTGTGTTTGCCAGGCCCCACGGCCCCTGGTGAGCGTGTCATTTCAGTAATAAATGCAAACTCAATTGCCTTTGCCAGATCTGAGTATTCTACTGCCTTATTGTCCATCTCGTCAAAAATGTTCCACCACCTTTCAGAAATGGGGGGTTTCTGAGTGTTCTAGTCAGATATGTGACAGGATATTATTGGGTTTGCATTTGTCCATTTGTCAAAAAATCAGTTCTCATCTATTCTCAAGTCATCTAGGGTGGGAATTCTTGTGTGGCAAAGACAAGACTGCTTTGTACATTGTCCCACATCAACATCCTTCTCAACAAGAAGCACTCAAGTGTTCTGTGCACTCAAAGGCAGCTTTCCAGTATTCAAAGCACTTCAGAGATGTAGAATACAAATTCTCGACTTCGTTGTAAAATTCCTGTTCCTTGATAGCCCCACCCTCAACCAGAGACTGCAGCAGAGTCTTTGTGTGTAATGTGACAAATCTTTCTCTGAGTCTCCTGCACTGCATATTCATAATCCTTTGAAATAATTTAGCAACTTCTGTCACCAATGAGTCATTTTTCTCGATTGCCTCTACCATTTTCGAGGTGGCTGTTTGCTTATTAGTTAAAGCCAGCCACAGATTTGCACAAGAGTCACCAAAGACTTTTTGAACAGTGTTGGGCCTGTGTCTTGAGAGAAAAATATGACTTGTGCCCATCAAAAATCAGCAAAATTCTGTTTAGCGCTGGTCCCAGAGAAGGGAATTGTGTGCTGCCATTCTCTAGCAATTTAAAATACTCAAGGTCAACAAAATGGCAGAAGTCTTTCAATTCTTTGGCAGGAACAGTATAAATGTGGAAGTGTTCATTAACTTTCACGGCAAAGGACTCCACAAACAATTGGAAGACAGTAATCTGCTGTTTGCAGCAGTTAGGTACAATGTGAGCTCTGCACCTAACGCCAAAGATCTTTTCACTAGTTTGGTTATAAATCCTACAGAGACCAGAGTTGATACAGGACAATAAAAATTGGTTATTTATATACTTTCAGTTGTGTGTTGTCCACAGGATTAAAAAAACCCTTCTTCTCTCCTAGTTTGACTTGCAGTTTTCATCTATGTTGTTTTCCCCAGCATGTTTAGTACCATAAATATTTGTTTTGGCACTGTCTGCACAAAGCCTCACAAGCTTTACACTAAGGCTGTGTCCAGACTCAGGGGTTTTTTCGGGAAAAGTAGCCTTTTCCCGAAAAAACTTCCCCTGCGTCCAGACTCAAGCTCCTCTTTCGAAGTTCCTCTTTCGAAAGAAGGTGTTCTTCAATGTAAATAGGGCTTCCACGAAAGAGAGCATCCAGACTCGCTGGGTTCTCTCTTTCGAAAAAGCGGTTTTCTCTTTCGAAAGATCCGCCTGCTCTCTAGACGCGATCTTTCGAAAGAGGCTCCTTCGAAAGATGCTTTCGAAAGAGCCTCTTTCAAAAGAAGCCTGCAGTCTAGACATAGCCTAAGAGAAGGCTCTGACTTCCTGCCTCTAGGCTGGCCAGAGGGGACAGAGAGAGGAGGGGTGCGTCTGTCCCTGGGACTGCCTTGCACTTCCACTGAAGTTTGGGAGGGGCAACATTCCTAGCACCCCTGTCAGCCGATGGTTAGGGCAGTGTGTGTGTGTGTGTGTGTGTGTGTGTGTGTGTGTTACACCCAAGATTTCAACTGCTGGGACACAAGGTCCCGTCGCAGCGGGCAGCCTAGGGAAGGCTGATAGGCGCCTCGAGAAGTTTAAAGTCCGTGTTTTTGACTGCTAGGACCAGGTTCCTTCGCGGTGGGCAGCCAATAGGCTGACAGACGCCGCAGAGTTTACAGGGAGAGCTTATTACACCTTAGATTTTGACTGCTAGGATACATGATCCCTTCGCAGTGGGCAGCCTAGGGAAGGCTGAGAGATGCCCCTACGGATCTGTCCCCTGGAAGCGACATGATCCAAATGCCCAGCTATACCTGTATTTGTCCCTTTGACCGGCTGGAGTTCTTTTAAATTATGCTTGGTTCTGTTACAGCAACTAAAGGAGTCAGGAGACAAGCATGGAACTGTTTAACTCCCACCTGAACCGGGCTCACTTCAGGTAGAATGCACCTTCGGGCATCTGAAGGGCAGGTTTAGGTGCCTGCTCACTTGCCTGGACATGGGGAAACGCAACATCCCCGAGGTTGTTGCTGCCTGTTGTGTACTGCACAAACTGGTGGAGAGGAAAGGGGAGGCCTTTCTTCCAGGGTGGGGGACACGGGCTGATGTGAAGGGGAGGCAGTTTGAGCAGCCCAGACAACTGCCATCCACCAAGCCCACCAGTCAGGATTGCGAATTTGGGAGGTCTTGAGGGAGAGATTCTCCCAAGGTGCTCGATAACTTTCCCCAGGGCCTTCCAAATGTGGGTTTGCTCCTTGCCCCCAGTGCCTTCCACCCCAAACCCATCCCTGCCCCACTTTGTACACATACACAGAGAAGAGAGACAGGTGTGGTTTACAAAATGCTTTGTTTATTGCGCAGTTGTATGTTACAAACAGTATAACTCTTTTGTAATGAAAAATAAATTTTTCTTTAACAAATTAAAGTGCTTCCCTCACTCACTCTTACTGGTGGGAAAGGGGGTGTAAACCTGGAGGGGGAAGGGAGGCTCAGGGTTAAAGGTGCTGCCTGGATGAATAGCTCCTGACACCTCAGTTAGAGGGGCCTGCTCAGAGACGGCCATGCATATGGCCTGGGACAGTAGGGGCTGGCCAGGAGGTAGGGCTGCACCTGGGTCTGGGATGACATGGGGTGGGGGTGGGGGGCAGGCTGAACAGGAGGATCAGGAACAGGGACAGGACTCCCAGATAGCAGCACAAATTGCAGTGCGCTGCTGGACAAACTCATCCAGCAAGCGACTACACCCCTCTGCCTCTGCCTGCATCCTCTGCATAAATGTGTCTGTCCTGCATCACTTGCAGGACCAAGATGTGCTGGCGCGACAAGTCCAGGTATGTGCGCCAGTGCCGGAGGGTTCCATGCAGCCGTCTGGGTGGTGGGACAAGTGTGGTGCGTCCCTCCTGGACAGCTGGTCTGGCTATGGAGGAGAAGAGGGAAAAGTCATCAGTCATGCCTGCTCACACTTTCCCTGAAAGCGCATGCTCTCCTTCTCAGCAGTCAGTGCCTGTCCTTGGGTCAGGGGATGCTGATATGGTCTCAGTAAGGCATGGTGTGGTCTAGCCAGCAGCCATGGTCTCACTGGAGCCCAGAAGGTGTGCAGGCCACAATCCTGCCCCCCATTATGCACACACCATGGCCAAGCAGCACAGACAAGTGTCAGGCCACAGTTGGGGTTCCCACAGGTTGCTGAGAGGCCTGGAGATGTGTGGATGTCCCAGGGTCCCTAACCCATGCCTGTACCTGGCATCACTGTCTGCGGGAGCAGGTGGTGCCTCACACCCATGCAGGGGTTGGATGGCCCTCCTTATAGTCAGCCGTGTGGGGCCCCCCAGGCTGTGATTAGCATGACACGTCACAGTACTGCACCATCCACTTTGCTCCCTCCTCCCCTTGGGTGTGTTGGATCCTCACAGCACTCACCTGATGTTCCCTCCCCGGTGTCCAAAGTTGTCTGGGAGGCCTCTGGTGTCTGGCTTCTTGGTGAGGGTCACTGTGCTCCTGGTGTCCTCCTCCTTGTCTTGGAGCTGCTGGTCTTCAGGGATGTCATCCTGGAGCTGTGTCCACTGCTGCACAGGTGTCTCCATCCCAGACTCCACAACCTTCTCTGGAGACAGGGGTTCCCCTCCCCCCAGGATCCGGTCCAGAACTGTGGCGCTTCCCCAGAGCGGGAGCTGCACTCACAGGCCCTAACGTACCCCTGTCGCAGCTCCTTGACCTTTGCTCTCTCGATCTAGTGTGCAGCAGTGGTGGCCTTTCTTAGCATGGCCAGTGGCCATTTGGGCATAAATGTCTGCATTTCTCCTGGACTGCAGGGCCTGCAGAGACTCCTCCTCGGACCAGAACTCCAAGAGGGTTTTGATCTTGGGGTTAGACCATGATGGTGCCCGGCGTTTCGTGCCCCTGGCTTGGTGTGGGGATGTGTCCCTGGAAGGGCCAGAGGAGCTTTGGGGGGATTGTGCCTGTGACATTGCTGTAATGGGCCTACCAGGAAGAGCTGAGCAGTCAGGGTCCTACTTGGAGCTGGCTTGCTGCCACAATGCTACTCCTGGGTGCTTGTGCCTTTAAAAGATGGCTACAGCGAGGAACCATAGAGGTGAAAGGTCTGGCAAGGAGTGTCCACCAGGGCTTTTTCCTGGAGACCTTCATTTAAAAAAAAAAAAAAAAAAAAAAAAAAACTTCCCCGCGTCCACACACACTTTTTTTTTGAAAGCTCTCTGTCAAAAATAGCGTTATTCCTTGGAAAAGGAGGATTACCACCATCGACAAAACTGCCGTGTTCTTTCAATTTACTGTTGACCGAACACAGCGGCAGTCTAGATGTGGGTAAAGATTTTTCGAAAAAAGGCCACTTTTTTCCGAAAAATCCCTGTAGTCTAGACACACCCCTACACACTCGCCCTTCTATCACACACAGACTGCCTCTTCTCCTACCGGCCTCTGCACCCTACCTGAGAGTACCACCTGCTGGCCACTGCCTGCCACATTCCTCTGCCAGCCACAAACTCTGTCTGACGCGGTGGTTTACTCCCTTATAGTGTCATGTGGGACATTCATTCTAACTGCATCCTCTTCTCCTTGGCTGAGTCTGTTGCAACCCTATCATGCAGGAAGAGTATCTCTTTGGGACATGCAGCCTCTGCTCATTTTCTTCTCCAGCTTACTGACAATAAACCAAGAAAGCACATCTGACTCTATGTAACATGGCAATCAGGTTTGGCAGAGTCTGTCTGATCTGGAAAAGTTTGGGTAACAGTGAATGGCTGAGGTTGCCTTTATGTTCATGCTTCTGAGAGAAAAGTCCCCCTTTCAAATAGGGTGCAGCCTCAGCAGCTGCATAACCTGGGAAGTTTGCAGAACCAAGTTACTAGGGCTAGTATCAACTGAGAGAAAATTGGGTTGCAAAGACCTGCTAAAAAGGCCACAAAGTGGGGATATAATGTTCTATTCTTGGGCCTTTGAATGCCTCTGAAGAACATAAGAACAGCCATGCTGGTTCAGACCGATGGCCCATCTAACCCAGCAGCCTGTCTTTATATCTTCATTTAAGCCAACAAGCAGTAAATGAATAGGTTTCTTCAATATTTTCAATGACTGGAGTATAGGTTTATGAAATTCATTAAATATTACCACAATAAGAAAAAAATACAAACCACAAGAGAAAAACAATTTGTACATAAGACTGTAGTGCAAACTAGACTGTTTCAGTGTTTATAAATATTCCTCTGTGGAGAGAAGTGTATGTATTATAATAATTATGCATTAGTGCCTCATTAGTAGGAGGTTACAACCATGCGGCTTCCTTTTCCTCTAGTGTATTTTTGGTAAGTTAACATTTTTAAAAGTCTTATTTAGTAAATCTAGAAGAATGTGAATATTTGTGCCTGTATATGAAGATAGAGGGTTTTTTTTTTAACTGGGCAACAGTGAAATGTGTAGCTTCCGATCAGTAGAATAATGCAAAGAATCTCTTGCTTTTTTTCCTGCAGATTCATGGAGGAAAATAGGCAGAGCTGATTAATCAAAAATATACAGAACAGTGTTGCAGTAAAAATATTGTTTCCATGTGAGACGTTTAGTTATCTTTAGTTTGGAGAATCTTCTTCTAATCCATAGCGCTCTCTGTCACTGTCTCTGTACCCATACTGTAGAATAGATAGAAGCAAATATAGCATAGCTTATCAATATATCATGCTGTTCAAAAACTATTGAATAATTTGTTTTTTTGAAATTAATGTTTTTTGTCTTGATGGTGATTGTTTTATAATACTCAAGTTATTATGTTTCTATAAAGGAAAGATATTAATGCTATATGTCTTTTTAATATGACTTAGCCCCAATTACTTTCAATGACTGCCAGATAAAGATAACAGGACATACCATTTCATCAATTTTTCTTCTTTCTTACACAATAAATGCTGATTAAGTGGCTTTGCAACGTTGCTCATGAGTAAAGCTTGCACTTGTGTATGGACCATATTAATCTCTATGCAAGATAATGAAGGAATTTTAGGCCTTTCTTGCTGTGACTCCTGCTACCAGAATTATAATCATATTACATACAGGAAATTAGCAATAACCTGGGAGGAATAATTCCACTGTGAGTTTTATTCCATAGTTAATTTCCTTTTTGCTCTTGAAGTCAAGATTCAGTTTATAGAATCTAAAACACAGAGATACTTAACTACCCCTTTATGTTTAAAGAAAGCAGATTGACTTTTGAGCAAATCACCTTTTCATTGCTCAGAAAGACAAAATAGTACATCAAGGAAAATATACTAATTGATGGTTTTCTAAATAAAGCATGAGCATAGAGCTATATTAAACTGGTTGTCTTCTGCTTCAAATTAATCTCTTCATTATGTCACACTGGGCTGACTATTTTGTGTTTCAATCTATCTTTAAGAACAGCATTTGATTAATCATGTTAATGATGACAGTTTTTTAGCTTGTGACAAATGATACATTTATTCAGGCAATGTTTCAGATGATCCATGCTATTGTAAGCAAAAAGAAAAGAAACATCAATATAGAAGATTAGATTATTATGCTATGGTTTACACTGTCTACAGTTTTTATAACAAATGTGATCAAGAGTGTAAATTAGTCCATAAGTAACCTGCATCTGGAACCATAACATAGAATAATAATCATATATACTGCATGTGTTCTCCACCAGCTAATGTTTTCCTTAAGAATTAATTTTGACTGTATAGTCAGTCAAACTGAATACAGTTAGAAATAATTATGGCAAACCATAAGATTTAAAATAATTTTATACCAGAAAATTAAGGCACTTCTGTCCATAACTGCAGTTGTATAACAAACATAATCTAACTTTTCTTTTAATGAAAACAGAAATATATTTTATGTTATTAAGGAAGAATTCTTAATGCACTTAAGAATTCTTGCCATGAAATGTGACTGTTAACAATAAGGAACACTTCCTTGCATCTGAGAACCAGTAATGGAAGTAATGTTGAATTATTCTAGGTGACTCCCTGCATATATATTCACCAATACCAAAGCAGACACACAATATTTCCAATTCCCATGACTCAAACTGCAATTATTAGAGCAACACAACAGTTGGTTTACAATCAAGGAGTTTTGTCAATCTGGACTTCATAGTATAAATTGCATGACACAATTATGCATGTTAATAGACAACATTTTTGTCACCAGTATGAGGTGAAACAAGTAGCAACTATTTCATTACAAGCCTCTCTCTAATCATAAAGGAAAGTCTTTCCTTCTGGATGCTGTGCTGCATATTTAGCACAGCTATAATAGTTAGTAAATATGACAAGTTGCTCAGAGCATTTTACTAGTTTCCTAAATAAGTATGACATAGTAATCTAAGAGACTCTTCAAAACTAAAAGACAAGACATAAATGATGAAGTCAGTCATATAATCCTTACTCAGTCAAAACTCTCCATGTATTTCTGTGCAAGTTTTGACTGAGAAAGGAATGCAGGATTGGACTCCAGTTTATATTCATAGAGGTGGAACGACTTGTGGGTGAAATTACTCATGTATGTAAGCGTTCACAGGATCGTAACAAAATACACTAACATTTTAGGTTTCAGTAAGTGCCTGCTCCTATTTTTCTTTTTGGTTAAAGAGGCTATTGTTTGTTTGAACTTCATTAAGTTGCATGCCTAGCAGAAGAACTGCTAGAAATGCCCTAGTACTTGAGAGATCTCATCAGTTGTGTGAAGAATAGCTCATTCAAGCTCCTCCCAGGAAGGAAATAATTGTTTTCCTTTGGAAAAGATAAAATGTTTTATAGAACTTACCAACAGTTAACCTCATAAATGCCAGAGGGCAGCAGACCGTCAAGACAGTGCAAAGCTGGTGGGCCTTGATAGACACATAGGGTATGTCTACACTACCACCCTAGTTCGAACTAGGGTGCTTAATGTAGTCATTCGAAGTTGCAAATTAAGTCCGGAATTTAAATAAACTGGGCTTCATTTGCATCTTGCCAGGCGCTGCCATTTTTAAATCCCCGTTAGTGCGGACTCCGTGCACAGAGTAGGTAGTTCGAATTAGGCTTTCTAATTCGAACTACCATTACTCCTCGGAGTCCACACTAACGGGGATTTAAAAATGGCGGCGCCTGGCAAGATGCAAATGAAGCCCGGGATATTTAAATCCCGGGCTTCATTTGCAACTTCGAATGACTACATTAACCACCCTAGTTCGAACTAGGGTGGTAGTGTAGACATACCCATAGATAGTGAGAGAGACCTACTTCAGCTTTGACTGGTCAGGGAGTCCAGCCTTTGGTCTAAGTCATGATGGGCCTTCTATATAGGGATACACAAGACCACAATAAACCAGCTGAAATTGTTGCAGCATGCAACTGTGTGCCTCAGAAGCCATGGTGGCTGATGTGAACATACAATCTTTGTGCTTGTTCACTGGCCCTCCACTCTCCAGAATAGAATTAGTGTCCTTGGTTCTAATCTGCAAAGCCCTGGGATCTCAAACCCTGATCCTACCTACCTACCTCCCCCAAGCTTACTATATGTTCCTTTTCCCAGTGTCATGGGGGTAGGAGAATGAGTATCTTTGAGCTCTTCTCATGCACCTCATCCCATTGTTCCCAAGGGAGAGAAATTATTTTTCTCCTAGTCCTCCTATTTTCTTTTCCTTATTTTTCAATGAAGATTTCTAAGTAGTTCCCCCATTGATCCTTTCATTACTGCCTCTATGGATGGGAGTGAAGGTCACTCTGTTTGGGGTCCATGAAAATAAGCTTTGCATAATCTTGTCTCCCCACTCACAAGGAGTCAGAGCACCCACACACAGAGGTAGCCAATTCTACCATTAACCCCTGCATTTGGTTGCATTGCTCTATGTTGTTTCTAAAGTGTTGATGATGGTAGGATGAGGCATAAGGTAGGAAAGAGGAAAGGGTGCTAATTTGGGTGCAGTTTTTTAAAATCCTGACGTGGGATCACTTTACAGTTTTATAAGTAATTTAAAAGATAATATCACATTCATCTGCGGTTTCGGCATGCTGCAACATGGGATGAGATAAAAAATAAGAGAGGGGGGCTAGACTCTAGTGGAGGAAACGGTGATCAAAAATCTGAAAATGATCCTGCCCTTTGCTGAGGGCAGCAGATGCAATTTCATATGAGTCCACTGCAAAGCCTAAACTAAAATTTTTTAAAAAACAACCCACTTCTTCCCAAAAGCTCATGAAACCATCTTCATTTTTTGCTAGTCTCTAAGGGCATGTCTAGACTGCCTGCAGCTTTCGAAAGAAGATATGCAAATACAGTGCGAATTTGCATATCATCTTCCAATCCCGTTTTTGGAAGTTTTTTTTGGAAAAAAAAAAAAGCGCAGTCTAGATGCGGTTCTTTCAGGGAAAAAAACCCCTTTTTCAAAAGAACCCTTCAAAAGGAAGAAGGGTTCTTTTGAAAAAGGGTTTTTTTAAAAAAAAACTCTTCCAAAAATGGGGTCAGAAGAAGATATGCAAATTCATGCTGAATTTGCATATCTTCTTTCAAAAGCCGTGGGTAGTCTAGATGTGCCTTGTGGTGCTGTAAGACTCTTCATTGTTTTCAGTTATAGACTAACATGGCTACCACTCTGAAGCCTAAACTAGTATTTGTTTTCAGCAATACTAAGCTTACAGTACTAGTTTCGGAGGTAGACTCTTTGCATCAATGTACTCCATGCTGTTCAGGCAACCCAAAGAGAATAGAAAACACCCTTAAATTCCCCACTGTGGCGAAATCCGCACCAGCACAGACCTAGCAAAATCATCTCCTGTGCCTCCTATCCCACATTTCAATTGGGGATCTTTTGGGATGGAAGGTGATGTATTAACTTTACTATTACTAGAGCATCATAAATGTTCACAGTGTTGTAGAGTGTCTGAACTGCATAGAATAAACATGCCAATGCCCTACAGATCTTACAGTCTAAAGGTATAAGCAAGTCCAATAGAGTGTGACACAATGTAGCACTAACACAGCACCTGAGTCATTGCCCAGTGATGTCAATAGGACGCTTTTCATCTGCACCAGTTAACTTTGGATCAGCCACCCAGGGAGTACATAGGTAATACCTTAGGATGCAGTACTGAACAACCTCCGAGGGCCAGAGTCAGCAATTTAGTCTTTGTCTACACTTACAAGTTTAAAGTGCCAGCGGCAGTGTGGTCACGGCATGAGTGCTGAGAGAGAGCTCTTCCAGAGCCATAGGCAGGGCAGGCGTGATTAGTTGTGGGGCCTAGTTATACTGGGTGGTGCCCAAAATAATGTTTATTTTTAATGGCAATTTTTAAATAAAACTAATTTATTTAAATGCAATAGAAATTTAATTTTTTTTAAATTATTTTTTGCAACTCACAGTTTATGTAGGTTTGCATTTATGAATAAAACTACAAAGCATATTTCTATATTTTACACTGCAGTGCACCCATTACGTTATAGCACTTGGTTTAAAATGAAAGCTCATATTTTCATCTTATTTGTACATGTCAGAAGGAACATTTTACTTCTACAAAACAAATGTATGAACATAGGCATTTTTAATATAATTTGAACTTTAAATCGCTATTCTTTTAATATGTAATAAAACAAATGATCTAAATTGCCAGTTCACAGAATAGCGCCTGGAGCAGGGTCAATAATAAAGTGTGGGGCATGTGCGAGGAAGCTGACTGCACAAGCTACACGCCGGCCCTGACTGTAGGTAAACCACTTTCACAAGGGCAGTAACTAACAGTGCTGGGAGTCTGTTTACACTGGCACTTTGCAGCGCTGTAACTTGCTGTGCTTGGGGGAGTGTGTTTTTTCACATCCCTGAGTGAGAAAGTTACAGCACAGTAACTTGCCATTGAAGACAAGCCCTTAGTCCCTTGTCATACCATTTAAATCAACAGGTCTTATTTTGTTGTCATACAGAACTTAGATAGGTTTTATAATGATGTAACCGCATTAATTTTGGCCGAGTTGTTCCTGATTTATACTGGTGCAAATGATCAGAATCAAAGTCTTTGGAGTTGCTTAGAGTGTAATTTAGCCAGCAGTGTTGGATGACTGATGCTGAATCTTGTAAATCATGCGTTTTATAAA